>NW_017296201.1:428639-441920 GCF_001594075.2 Trachymyrmex cornetzi | reverse complement strand
GGGGGGGGGGGGCCAGCTAGGCAGACGTACAAAGAACAAAGTAACCAAAACGTCTCTCTCGAAACTATTTCATTTTTATCAAAAACATTTTTTATCATCAAAAATAAATATAATATTTAAGATTTTCGAGTTAAGTAAACCACTCTGTATATGACTAAATATATGACATTAAAAATACGGGAGACTCCGTTACATTTCATTTCTCCTATTTGCAAGATAGTATCGAAGTTTGAGTATAATATTTAATTATATGATTGATTACAGAGCATAAAACCACGGACGCAATTCATTAGTGATCAAGAGAGTATAGTTATGCGCAGTATCTTAAAGGAAGATACTGCCGCGGAAGACAACAATAATCATTATGGAGGGCTACGTGGTGGTAAACCTTCCCCGCTTATGTCAACAAATAGCTTGGCATCCGCTACACGCATAATTAATTATCACATGTTTGGGTCTCTTGGCGCGCCAAAGCATTATAGAGGTAAACATTGGGTTTTAATCAAATTTAATTTAATCCATACTGTTCTTTCTTTAAATCTGTGTTACAAACTCTAAAAAATCTAGAATTAACCTTATAAAAAACGGAAGCTAAATCGTGCATTTTTATTGGAGACAATGTCTTTCATAAGATACTTTGGATGGAAAAACTCTAGATCATATCAATATATAGGATAATAGGAATTAATACGACCTTATTAAAATTCGAATACTTTGAAAGAGAACTGTGTACTTTCTTTTCTCAAAATTAATAAAAATAAAAGATCGGCGCTAATGAGAGTACAGCGCAGATCGCAACGCGCAATTTTAACAATCATAAAATAGTCTAAAAAATGACATCTTATTAACATTCATTTGCCGTCGACGTCGTGGACCAAAAATTATCACAAATTGACGTCAGTCACCTCCTACTCTGGTCTTGTGTAACAGACTATATTATCGAGAATATATTCGAAAGACTGCTCATAATATCGACATTTGTAAGAAAATGCAAGTTGTATACGATGTTAAAAGTAAAATAATCATAACTTAAAGATGCTAAAGACTCATATTGAATTATTATTACGTTGTAAAGTAATGTAATGAAATGTAATAAAATCTGTTTCAGAAACAAGCGTGGAGAATAAGCTTTCGCTATCGGCAGACTCTATAGATAGTGGTGGAATGCCATTCATAGACCAACACCGAATATCAAAGTCGATTCTAAAGAAATCCGATAGTGGTAATAATTACTATAGCAATGCTGGTGATTCGGATACTGAGAAACTGATTACGGACAGCATGTCCACAGCAAGCATATGTGATAATGAGACAAGCTCATGTGATGCCTCAGCCAATACAAATAACGTGTGTACAAAAAAACGTCCAATGTCGCCGTTATTTTCGCGACAGGTTCTTGAATCGATATTCCTCACCAATAACAACATTGAGAGAGAGTGTACAAGCGATAAAGGGGATAAAAAAGTTAGCGTCTCAAGGAAGTCGAGAATTCTATTTAGTGATATTGAAGGTTTGTATAAACAGACCAAACTCATTATGCTGCATTATACAGAATGTCTAATAAAGTATCCCAGTGGCTGGACATTGAACAATCTTTATTAAAGATATGATTTTTTTAATTAAAACAACTTAATTTTTTTCGTGTCTTTTCATATATGTAATAAAATTTATACTTTAAATAAAATTAATAAAACAAAGATAACAATTATTAATTTGTATTAAATATTTGCAAATATTTGGTACATACATATGTACCAAACAATTTAAAAGATAAGCGACCCAAAATTCGACCATAACTTGTTCCAATGTCCAACTACAATGTGACAGTTTTCTGATGTTAAGAATATTCATAAAACATTAACTATGATAAAATTAATGAATTTATCTTTATTCAAGTGTTATAAATTACTAAAAAGTACAATGTGAAACTCTCTCTAGCATTATTTTTAATTTTTTTGGTTATTTTTTCCAATCTTTCTGTTTCCTTATGTTTTAGTTGTTCACATAAAATTTTGTTTACATATATCTATATTTTTTTAATAACATAATTACACACAGAAACATTAAGGTAGTTCTTTAGTAAGTGTCGAAAATTTGGGGTGCCTCTCGTCAGGACTTAACCATATTATAATCACAAAAATCTGCATAAAATATTAATGGATGTATGTATAACTGTGATATATCTTGTCAATAGATATTGTCAAAAAACTCACATATAGTTAAAATATATTGTTTCATAAACGAATCTAAAAAATTTTAGTTTGATTTGTCCAATGACGAATAGTTTGACAAGAGTGATCGTTGTAAATATTTCGAATATAATGATCGATTATGGATCGACTACAAAGAGCTAATCATTGCAAATACTTCAATTACTGATATAGCATTATAGTTATATTTTAACACAACATAATATGTCAAGGTCAAGGTCATGGCTTCCCTAAATAGGACATCTCCCGTTTTTTATTCTTAATTTATCGATCCCTTACACACTCTCGAAATATTGACATTTTAATTGGACACTCTATATATTTGTGTTTGCTAGGACATATTATTCTATATAAACACTGTTATAAAAATGGAGATTCAGATAAAGTAAAGAGTAAAAAATAGAAATTCTATTCTAACAAAATCTTTCAATAGTATTGTCGAATACATATACAATAGGAATGTTACAAATGTTTCATTATAGAGGAGAAACATGCTCGTGATGAAGCAGTAGTGGAGAATCAAAATAAAGAATTGGATGACCAGTCATGGAGGTCGAAGATACGTGTACAGGAGCAATCTAAAGAAACTATGTTAATACTACGTCCCTACAAAACGAAGAAATCGATGGCAGAGGAAAAAAAGAAAACTAATAAATTGAGTGGACATAGTTCTTCCACAACTTACAAGATGTCTGACGCGAATTATTTTTCTCCGAAATACAATTTTTCATCATAACTACTTCCTCAATTTCAATAATTGTTGCTATTAGACATTATATTATGTAGTTGCATTATCATCGGACAATCGCATTACATATCCTCTTATAGTAATTCAGATTAATTAATTGTATAATACGTCAATTAGGCCTGTTAAAATTTATTCCAACATTTTGTCCCTAATCTTTCATTAAAACCAATGAAAAAACAATAATGAATTAATCATGACAGCGGCGCAATTGATTATTTCAGTAAACATATGTATATGTAAATATAGGAATCACACACAATAATACATCATTAACGATTGTTAATGTTCATGTAATGATATCAATACGAAATAGTATCGGAAGATTATATAATATAATTAGCTATCATTTTGCACAATGTGATCAATAATGTTGACGAGCTTAAAATTTTGATGGCGTTTTTATATATGTGTATAAATAAAATAGGTTTTAATTTTGAGTGTTTAATTATCTAATACATTTTTTATTTACAATAATCATAATACATTTTTTATTCTGATATCGTTAAATGTGTATTTTTAAATGGGTAAGTTAAATAATTTTTATCATATTTTATCCTTACAAATGTTTTCCGCATTAAATTCTTACATTCTTCGACCTATAATTTTCGATTTTTCGGAGATTATAATTTTCGGACATCAATGATTACGTTTTCATGCCTTTAGTAACATATTAAAATATTATTTACGTTGTAACTTACATAATAGTTATTATTACTTTATGCTTGCTAATGAAAAAAGTGTAGGTTCATAAATTCGATTCTGAAGAAATATGTGAACAGTGGAAGTACCTATACGCTTATAATTCCAGTTTTTATTGAAAAAAAATGATCAGCAGCTTCTCTTTTACTAAAATAAGTCATAGAATTATATGAAAAACGGATTTAAAAAAAAAATTAAAACCTTTTTAAATTAACTAAAGAAAAAATAACATTATAAATACAATATAAACATCATTTAAATGTAATGTTTAAACATTTTTGTTCCTCGTATAGTAAATATAACGTTTTTCATTCTATTGAGAACATTATTAAATAATTAAAACTGAAAATTAAATAATAAAGAAAGTACTATATTTCACTATCTTTTCAATAAATTAATTTAATTTTGGTAATTCTTTATAAAAGCTTACACAGCTCGAATGACCTTGATTTTGATATATGTTATCAAGGTCATGATCCTGAGTAATTTTGTCTTAACAAAATATATATATATATATATATATATATATATGTCAAGGTCATCCAAGTTGTATAAGTTTTTGTAAAAAATTACCTTAATTTTATTTTATTTAATTATTTATAATTTTCTAAAATTCCGCATACATTTTCAATTTTTTAATACCTATTTTTTATTTGTTTCACATTAATAATGTATCAACGGTATGTGTATGAATTATTTAATTCAGAAGTTATATCAATATAAATATATTTATATTATATATATGTACAGCTATATTTAAAAGACTAAATCGAAACAGTGTTTATGTAAATAAATACATTTAAAAAAAATAAAACAACGTGACTGCTTCCAAATCGTTTAAACGAGGCATGTAAACGTAGTCGACAGCGGTAACTTTGAGAAATCAATATATTGTTATATTAAATTTAAGTATAAATACGACAAAATAAAAAAATCGGCATCTAATCTGCTTAGATGTTTAAAATTACAACAAACATCATTAATGTTTCTTCCAGAAATGTAATTGTGAATAAGTGAGCAAAATGCAGAATATATGTAAGCACATTAATAGATCTCACACTGTATAATTGTAAAGAAACGCGCATCATTGTGTCTCAATGCTAGTATATGATAATAGCCGATCGTGTCTCCATCATAGAGATACGTAAATCGATAGATTTTAATCATATGTCGGATCATACTTATTTTCAAATCAAAATATTCTCGCACTTATAATTGATGATTTTATCCAAGTAGCAAAATAGTTGTATAGTCATAAAATTGATTACACAAAATCATTAACGAGACATTTTTAATCGTGTCCCAACCCAGATAGCACAAAATATTCTATGCATACTTATAAAATACAAATGTTCTTAATTTCGGAACATTTAAATTGAATGTTCCATAAATATACATAGAATATTTTATTTAGGTGTTCATATTAAAAAGTTCATGATAAAAAGCGTATTCATAGAATATAAAAAAGTAGAATACTCAAAAGAATATTAAACTAATTATAAGTATTCGCGTATGATTATAGAACATTTATAATTATACCATTGGAATACACTATAAACATATCGCAAAAATTTGACAGTGTTTTTAGTAGAATCGTAGAATATATAGTAATATTCTTAATAATTATAAAGCGTTCGTAGAACATTTGTATGTGCTACCTGGAAAGAGACTAAAAACGACATCAATTTGTCATATTATGCACGCTTTTATATTATATTGTTGTTTATGTGAATTAGATTATGTTATGTCATTTTAATTCATACTTTTTGTTTTTTGCTTTATAAGTTTATAATTTAGCATTTTGAAGTAATATTGATATATTAATATTCACTCAGATATTACATCAGAATCACACTGCTATTTTATTATTATATGCTGTATGATATATTTTATATACATAAAATTAATTATATACATATGGATGCATTTCAAAATATACTGTACACTGATCGCGATGTATATACGTGCTGCCGTAATATACTGCAATGTGACTAGATTCAGAAACTTGATTATATGCGACACCAATTCGATAATATAGTTTTATAACAAATTATGAAGTATATTTAACAAAAATATTATAAAACTTATTTATAGAAATATCTCCAATACATTTATATTATGTTAAATACAATATTAAGTAAAAAAAGAAAATATTACATCTAATAAAAAACGTTTTAACTCCGTGTGCTGAACGGCGATAATGTAAAAATGTGGAAAGAAATAACAGTCGAAAATCGGAACCAGAATTACGTATGGTTTTGATATATGATAATCAGCTTACCGTTTAATTTCTACGTTCTGGGTATGTTTTGAGAATATATGATGTGAATACATATTTTTATACACAAGATGTACATTAATGATATTTAAAAATATTTTAAGTATGTCAAATATAATTTTAGTACATTCTCAGTATATATAACAAAATTTAATTGCTACATTCTAAGTATATCTTGACACTACATAAAACATAAAACATGAGAATCTATTAGGATATTTTATGAATATCGTTAGTACATTCGGGATGATTATAGCATACAAAGAGGATATTCATATAATATCGTATCTTGTTCAGGTGTTGTTCATCAAATGTTTAAAAAAATAATGATGAGTGTTGGAAGTATCAAATGAACTGTAGCCCTAATTGATGATAATTTAACGTCTTAACAATTAATTTATGATCACAGCTATGATAACTTTAATATGATTATTGCACAAATAGTCATCAGAAAACATTTAGAAAACAATATTTATACTTCCTAGAAGTAAAATAATTTATTGTTAAAGAATTTCTTAAGACCGGTAAATGTGATATATTACACAGCAAGTAGGGAATAAAGCCTTTAATGATTAAGCTAGATCTTAGGTGTTCAGGTAATTAGGTATAAATTTATATCGAAGGGGTAACCTCAAAAAATAGATGTATACTTGGCCTTCAAGCTTCAAGACTTTATCGGACTTCACGAACTATCACGGACTTCATCATATTTCACGAACTGTCACGGACTTCGACAGACTTTGCTGGACTTCATTGAACATCAAGGAATTCATCGGACTTCGCCAGATTTTATTGAATTTTATCGGAATTCGTCGGATTTCACCGGAATCCATCAGACTTCATCAGATTTTATTGGACTTCATCAAACTTCGAGGAATTCATCGGATTTCATTGAACTTATCGGACTTTATCAGACTTTATCGGACTTCATCGGACTTTATCGAACTTTATTGAACTTTATCGGACTTCATTGAACTACATGGGACTTCGAGGAATTCTGGCAGGTTATTGTATATACCGGAATATTCAAGATCAGTTACCCTTTCGATTTGTATGTATATATATGTATACATATACATATATTATATATACAGGGTGTCTAATAATTGTTCTGATAGAGTTCGTGAATATGTAGAGCGGACTAAACTGAGACAGAAAGTCCTCTACCATTTTGCAATTTTCGCAATAGTGTGTTAACAAGATATTAATTTCTAAAAATTACCGAAAATTGGTCTTCAATAATTTTGTACTCAAATACTATTAACTTTACAGAAAAACTGCAAGAGACGAAAATTGTTAATTTTCTTCTCATAGAGCTCTAAGAATTTTTTTAGAATTTTTTCAGAATTTTTTAATATCGTATTTTCTCATGTTGGTAAAAATAAATGCAGTACTAAAAAGTTGATAAAAAATTCTAACAAAATTCGTAGAGTTCTATGAGAAGAAAATAAAAAATTTTTGTCTCTTACAGTTTTTCTGTAAAATTGATAGTATTTAAATAAAAAATTACTGAAGACCAATTTTCGGCAATTTTTAGCAATTAACATCTTGTTAACTATTGCAAAAATTGTAAAATGGTAGTAGAGGACTTTCCGTCTCAGTTTAATCTCCTCTACATGTCCACGAACTCTGTTCCTACAATACCTACCCTAAGCAGAACAACAAGTCATTATATGATATTAAAATGATGTCAAAATGACTCCAAAATGATCATTAAAAGTCACTTTTCATTCATTTCCGATTTATTTTAATGTTATTTTCATGTTATCGTGGCTTGTTGTTCTGCTTGGGGTACATACGTAGTTATTTAAACTGTGCTTCGAAATGATTTGTTGATCTTGAAACGCAACCCAAACTACTGTAGCAATATAACAAGAGTTAAACAATTTAATAATTTGATATTCATAAGCATCTTAGAAAGATTCAGCACTTCAATGATGCTGAATAACATTGAAAATAACTGTAAAATCTGTAAATAACTTTATTGCGAAAAATATTACCTCGGCCGGAGATCGAATCCGGATCTCTCTTGAATTATAAGCGTTATAATTTTTGTTTTATTATTGAAATATAATTATATAAAACTGATCACTATTTTTCTACTTATAATAATCTGTTTAACATACCTAGAGAGCAAGCGACGATCATTTTGATGTCTAATATTAATGTGTTTGTATCAATAACAATAAGTAATAAAAAAATGATGGTTATCCTATATGTAAGTAATGGTTATATGTAAACGATTTACGTCATATTAGAGACATCATTTCGAATAGAAATTGAACGATAAGTTCAATCAATGATAAACTAATATCAACGTCATACATAATATTTTGTCTCCGATTTTCAATTGCCTTTATGATATTTCGGTCTTGCTTGTAATGCTTCGTCTTTTTCGTCTATATCAAAATCCAAAGTGTAAATTTAAAATGGACCGGGAATCGAAGGAATACCGTAAACTTTTAAATAATTACTCGATATACAGTTTTGTCAAGTTTAATCCTCCGTCGTGTATTGACAATGACTCGGGATCAACTTTTGCAATTCTCATGAGCATTGTTCAATCATGTCTCTGCCATATAAGGCTTGTTTACGTTTAAAAGGTTTTCCTACTTTGACCGGCCTAAAAAAACAGATTCTTTTGGCTTGGATTGCAAACAAAGTACAAATGCGATTAACTTCTACTGCAATACTTGATAGATATATTTAGGCTTTATCTCTTACTTGTTGTGTATTACATATATTTAACTCATTGTATGTAAAATTTTATTTTAAAATGTTAATATTTGGAGATAAAGTAAAATGTGACTTTGTACACCGTTATATACAATTCCGGGAAACGTTATATACAATTCCGCCATTTCAGTTGGCTTGAAAAATAAATTTGTTTTATAAATCATACAATACTCCTTATTATGTAACGAAGCGTTTTCCCATGTTTTCGAAAATTGACAAAAATAAAAAATACTTAAATTTTTATCAAAGATATTGTAAAAATTTATCATTTTTCTCTTCCTTTCCCTCTCGTACTTCTAAACAGCGTATATAAAGGAAATTTTGTCGGAGGAGTAGTTCAGTATCAATTAGAGCTACTCCCCGCTCTGATAAAATAATTGCAATGTTCATAAAACGTTGGCATTCTAATAATGGATTTTGACACGGAAACAACCTGCACAGCTTCAGTCTAAAAAATACCCACGCAAGCTTTAAAAGAATTACCGAATATTTGCTAGCTATTATTTTCGCAATAGTTAACAAGATATTATAATTACTAAAAATTGCAAAATATTGGTATTGAATAATTTTTTACTCAAATACTATCAACTTTACAGAAAAATTGCTAGAGATAAAAATTATTTATTTTCTTCTCGTAAAATTCTGAGAATTTTTTCAGAATTTTTTTTCAGAATTTTTTCAGAATTTTTTAATACCGTATTTTCTCATGTTGATAAAAATAAGAAAATGCAGTACTAAAAAGTTGACAAAATTTCTGAAAAAATTCTCAGACCTTTATGAGAAGAAAATAAATAATTTTTGTCTCTTGCAGTTTTTCTGTAAAGTTGATAGTATTTGAGTAAAAAATTATTTAAGACCAATATTTTGCAATTTTTAGTAATTAATATCTTGTTAACTATTGCGAAAATTGCAAAATGGTAGAGGACTTTCCGTCTCAGTTTAGTGTTATGAAACTGGCTAGTCACAAGTCATTCCATTCTTCAGAGGAATAGCCATGATTGGCCAGTTTCATAACATCGATGTTACAACTTCGGCATAAGGCGTCGTCTACAATAGCAATACAGTGGATTATTCTTCTCACATTCGACTGTGATTGGTCAATTTCTTACTCTTACTTCTTACTCCGTGTATTGTAGACGGACCTTTAGGGCTGCCGCACACACCTTCCGTAACAGTAACCATAAGCCGTACCGTAAGTATCAGCCAATCAGAATTAAGAGTTCAAAAGAATTCTCGACTGTGATTGGCTAATTCTTATGGTACGTCTTATGGTTATTGTTACGGAAGGTGTGTGCGGCAGCCCTTACCTAGGATCTACAATAGGGTTTTAAGCCTTAAGCCATAAGAAATGGGCGAATCACAGTCGCTTATTCTTCTCGGATTCGACTGTAATTGGTCAGTTTCTTACGGCATAAGGCATAAAACACCTATTGTAGATCCGGACTTAAGGCCCTGGCACATAAAAAAAACTTAAGGCGTAAGACTTAAGCAGTAACGAAATCAACATGTTGGATTCGCTATTGCTTATGCTGGATTCACCCTGCATCCGATTTGCGTCGTACGACGCTCTGCAACCAATCAGAAAACAGAATTCCGATGATACGAAGCAAAATCCATCGGAATCCTGTTTTCTGATTGGTTGCAGAGCGTCGTATGACGCAAATCGGATGCAGGGTGAATCCAGCATAAGTCTTTCCCTGTCGACCAATACATGAAATACCGGCTTATCAATTACCACGTTTATTTCATCACGTGATATCCGGTAAAATCCTCTTTCGTTTCCGGTGAAGTTGCGAACTTGGGTGTTTGTTCTCTCTTGTAGGGCTAAGGTCTTATCGACGACTTACACCAATTTTAAGTTCCATCCGCTTCTCAATAATTAAATCTAAACAAAGAAAATGACGACCGAGGCCGAGCTTGCGTGCGTTTATTCTGCGTTAATACTCGTTGACGATGATATCGCCGTAACTGTAAGTATAAATTATATCGTCACGCGGGTTTATCACCTTTATGTGTTTATTATTTTTGTACCATTTTACCGGTATGTTCTATTATCGGTGTATTCCATTAGCGTTTTTATGTTTGTTTATTAAACAATTTTATCATCTATATTATGTCTCCTTTTGACAGAATTGTTTCACTTTATTGTGTCTACTAACCTCTCTGTTTACTGGATTCTACACGTGTTCGTTTATATTAAAAATATCGATAAAATTAAAGCTCAAGGCTGCGTAAAGTTTGGACTTTTATGCGCTTTAAGCACGTATTATTCTGTTTTTATCGTTCATTAGATATAAAACAGGGAGAGAAACGCTGAAAGCGTCAAAATCAAACTCGGTTTAAATTCGATCTTAAGTTTTAATGATTAGTGTTTTTATATGAACTTTCGAAATAAAGTATTATATATTTCAAACCCATTTTTTACCTTCATTCATAGAATATGAAAGTTGACTCTAGACAGAAAATAAAAAATAAATGTAATTTATTATCAGTGTGTTGTCTCTTGAATAATTATATTTTAATTTCACAGGGTGAAAAAATACAAACAATTTTAAAAGCAGCCAATGTAAATGTTGAATCTTATTGGCCCGGACTTTTCGCTAAAGCTTTAGAAGGCATAAATGTTAAGGAATTGATTACCAACATCGGATCCGGTGTCGGAGCCGCACCTGTAGGAGCAGGTAATATATGTACTTTTCTATCGGGAATAAATAATTAAGTTGCAAATCCTTTTTTAACCAATACAAATACAAATGTTTATGTGAGTTTCTGTAGTTAGTGTGTAAATTGTATATTCATAAAGCTATTAAATAAATACAATTTCCAAGCAGTTAAGATGTATTTGTTAGACAAATTTATATGTGAAACATACATGTTTTGATTCTGAATTTGAGTCCTTTTCAGTGCAATAACTTTTCTTTTAATTTGTTTCATTTCCACCAATCTTTGCAAAATTCTTGCTCAATTGTTACAAGCTCAAACATGTCTATTGCTTGGATATCATTAGAATCACAGAAATTCAAATTGCTATTAATACGCATAAAAAATAATGTTAAAGTAAAAAAAATGTGAGATTATATCTTGATATCAACAAAGCTTAGTGTCAATAAATAACTGCAAATATAAAAAATAGATTTAGAAGAATTTTATGCTTAAATAAGTTGTGGAAAACATTCAAATTTTAACCTCTTCATCCACCGATCTAGTTTTAAATTGCTAGCTCGGTCAGCAAAAGAGGTCAGAGGAAACTGATGACGAACTTTCTGATTTTATCAATAAAGATGTAATCTTGAAAGTTTTGTTAACAACATAAAAAATATAGAAAAATTGTAATGTTTATTAGAATATCGTATATAATATGATGCAATATAAATTTTTATTTTTTTGAATGATTTATTCAGGCAAATACAATTTTCCCAATTATTATTTTTGTATAAAACATATTTTTATTTTTTGTTCTTTTAAAGCTCCAGCTGCAGCGGCGCCCGTTAGCACTGAAGCTGCTCCAGCTAAAGAAGAAAAGAAGAAGGAAGAACCAGAAGAAGAATCAGACGATGATATGGGCTTTGGTAATTTATCAAATTTATATCAATTTTATATTATTTATATCTCAAAAAAGTAATTAAACATTCCCAATCTATTATCAGTTTTATTTTGTATAAAGCTTAAAAATTTAGAAAACACTCAATTGACACTAAAATAGAATAATGATAATAGAATACTGAAAAATATCTTTAACAAAGTTTTCTAAATTTGTTTTATTACTTTTAATATAACAGTTTTTGCCGGTATTTTCCGCCAAAATCTGTAAATATTGATTTTTACCACCATAGACTTTATAAAAAAAAAATATGAAATTTTGCTAACCCTGAAAGAAAATCAACAAATATTCAGTGATTAATATAGCATGTATTAGCTACAGAGTATACATGATGACAATATTTTAAAAATGAGAATACAGTAAAAATTAATCATCCTATTTGATGGATATAACTAGTTCTATTTTAATCGCAATCTATTATTTAATTACAGGTCTGTTCGACTAGGATCAGGGATCGCGTTGGTCCATTCCTTTTATGTACAGTTACATTGTACACATAATATGAATAATAAAACATTTTGATAAAAAAAATATGTATACTTTTTTCCAACCATAGAAAAGCGATCACGAATATATAATAAGAGTTAGTTCTACTTTTCTCTCTTTTATTTGTATATGCATAATGTATGAAATAGTTAATGAAACATGTGCATGAAACATGTTTGATGTTCTCTATATAGGATAAAAATATATTTCGTGATTCTGTTCCCTATGTATGTATATGTACACACGCATGCATGCGCACACACATACAAACAGGATACATTTTAATCTCTATTCGAAATAACGCTGATTGATTGTTTTTATGACGCATTCTTTATTCTGCAATCGTTTTCCGCACCATGCGATTTCACCCTTAGGGTGTGTTCAGGGAGCTAACTACTAGTAGAGACCCTTTACTAGAGACTGATCATTTCGGGACTTTTGCTGATTGGTGCACGTGACTTCAGCACACTAATGGCGGCGCCAATAAGGAACGCTGTTCAGCCGAGCGCGAAAAGCAACTGAT
>NW_017296201.1:427920-428149 GCF_001594075.2 Trachymyrmex cornetzi | reverse complement strand
TTTATCGATTTATCGCCGCCATTTGTGTGCCGAATGATCAGTCTCTAGTAAAGGGTCTCTAACTACTAGTGCTATGCAGCGCTACCACTGGATCCTCCCCAGGGGGGAGGATCCCGTTTGTCTACAGTTCTGATTGTACACACCACTCATATCAACTGGTGCCTAGTAATTTTTTACTGTTTTGCCAATGAAATTATTTTATTTTTAAATTGGCCAATCAGCGATACAT
>NW_017296201.1:427125-427896 GCF_001594075.2 Trachymyrmex cornetzi | reverse complement strand
ATTGCACACATGTATCGCTGATTGGCCAATTTAAAAATAAAATAATCTCATTGGCAAAACAGTGAAAAATTATTAGGCACCAGTTGATGTGAGTGGTGTGTACAATCAGAACTGTAGGCAAACGGGATCCTCCCTGCGTGCAATATGCGATGTGTGCAATCGGAGCCCTCCCTGTTCAGGGAGCTAACTAATAGCACTATGAAACACTGGCTGTGTTCAGCGGAGAAAGCAGCTTTGCAACTGTTGTAAAATTCTTCAATATGATTGGTTTATACAGTTAGATCCAATGAGGAGCTAAGGGCAAGACCAATCATATTGAAGAATTTCACAACAGTTGCAAAGCTGCTTTCTCTGCTGAACGCAGCCACTATCATGACGTTATTGTTGGTAGCGTTTGACGTCATGACTCGCTCTACAAATGCTATCGCCAAAGAGGGCTGCGGTCCACTTGCTTCTTCCAAATGCTCTGAACGTTACGCTCCAAACGCTACGCTCCGATTGGTCCATTACTATTTCGAATGCTACAATTGCTACGTGAACGCTCCAGCCAACCCACCTCCCGAGGTGAGGCAGTTGAAGCGAAGTGGGAGCAAAAATGATTGATGACGTAATTAGAGTTGCTGGGAGCGTTCTGAAGCATCAAATGGACCAGTCATATCAAGTACGCTACAAATGCTCTGTAGCGTTTAAAGCGCTAAGTGGACCGCAGCCTGAATCAGTCCACCGTGTGTAATAAAATAATAAAATAAAATAATTCAATAATTAAATAAT
>NW_017296201.1:426567-426864 GCF_001594075.2 Trachymyrmex cornetzi | reverse complement strand
AACAGGGAATAACGAGCCGTCCAATCAGAGCTTTGGGGTATGAGTTCGATATTATATCCCAGAGCTCTGATTGGACGGCTCGTTATTCCCTGTTGCCAGTGTCTATTGTGTTTCCAGCTTTACTCTGTCGACCTCTGAAAATTCAGAGATTGATTGAAAAAGTTACTCTAGAGTACAACCCAATGACTTTACTCGACATTTCCGAACGCAACTGGTAAGTCAATTTTGTACAAGAGTTAATTTCCGAATTAATTTCCGAACCGGCGGTTGGTAAGATTTCTACTCCGAATAGGATTT
>NW_017296201.1:411154-426479 GCF_001594075.2 Trachymyrmex cornetzi | reverse complement strand
CCCATGTGTTTTGTCTAAGTGCGTATTCTGGCCGTACCGACCTCCTTTTGTTGTTTGGAGGCGGGAGCCATTAAGTAATAAGAAGAAGAAGAAGAAGAAGCTTGAGTGGCGGGACGTAGCGGGACACGTGTGAGCTGAGAGCTTACGTTCGTCGGAATCGTCGTACTTGATTGGAAGCACCAGTGACAGTGATCAGTGCCATCAGGGAACGGATAGGATCAGATAAATATCTTTCACAGATTTCGTCTTTCTCACAATGGCCCGCAAAAAACGTCACACAGTTAAACGTAACCTCATCACTCAACGATTAAAGGACGAACCGCGAGGTTAGTGTTGCGTGTGGAATTTTCTATATGCATTTTGTTGAGGAATCGCGGCCGCTTATATAATAATTGTTGTTAGCTAGGTACCGTCCAGCTTCATCACTCCAAGAACTGTTATCAAATGTCTTGTGTTTTGCATTTCTCTTTTCCTATAAAAATGCAGCTCAATAATTGCTACGTAATATAAAATGATATAGTATAGTAATAACAATCCAAGAAAAACATATAGTTTTAATTTTCTAGAAAAGAATTATAAAAATGGACGAAAAAGATATACATTTTTCCTTTAATTTAACGACAATATTTATAGTCTGATTTTAGACTAAAAATGTTTTGCATTAGGCTGTGTTTGTAAATATCACCTAGGTGCTTCCATGTATCATCTTGTCATTATTTAATATTGAAAATAACAAGCTTAAAACGATATATGGCACTTGGATAATATTTTTAATTTTAGTCTTAAGGGTAATTTCGATCAACACCAATTAACTTTAATCGATGGTTTAATCTATTAGAATTGAACGAATATTGTGATTCACACCTATCATTAAGCGAAATGACAAATATGATTGGTCAATTCCAGTCTAATTGTTGATTAAAGTTAATCGGAGTTAGTTAAAATGGTTCTTAGTGACCTTAGAACATACATACTGGAAGGGCCACACCTTCCTGATCTGGCCAATGCCAATGTAATAAAAGTGTCTTCAACATCTATCTGTCCTTGTTTGCTGTGTGCTTGCGCATAATTTATATGTAAGCTTTGAATGCGCATGTGTATGTCTAAGGCGAGAGTACAAGACTCTTAAAACACTACATAATAATAATCATCGATGTATGCGCATTATGATGAAGCATTCAAACAAGAACAGATAGATGTTGGAGCCATCGACAGTCACCTATGACCATTCCAGTATGTATATTCTAAGTTAGTGACCAACTATCCCAAGTTAGAGACAGTCTCAAATTTTAACTCTTTGTTTCACTCTACAATGCGTCCCAAATTAAGGACATGATTATAAATTATCCTAGTTTTAAATGTAAAAATAATATGAAATAAGTAAAAATAATAAGTGTAAAATATAATTTTCCACTAGTACGTGAAGAATTGTATGATTTTTTTATTTAAAAATTCAGACATTTATAAAATACATTCAGCAGAAAAGTAATTTTAAAAATAAAATGTGATCTCGTAATTTGATGTAATTTTTGTTATGACCTGATATGATATAATGATTAAGTGTAATTAATTATTTACAAATATAATATAATATTGTTCATGTCTTTCGTTAACTTTAAATTATTAAAAAAATGTTTATCTATTAAAATTTAATTGCAACAATTTAATATTGAATTTTTTAATGTCCTTTTTGCCTTCTTAAACAGTTGCTCACTTTACTTTAAAGGCCATAACACACAAAAAACTTAAGCAGTAAAATGTAAGCAGTAAGTAAATCAGCATGTTGGATTTGCTTTACTTACACTTAGTCTTATAGTCTTTACTGTGATTGCTGTCAATTTGCTTACTGCTTATGTTTTACTGATTAAGTTTTTTGCATACCGTACCCGTATAGAGTTAAAATTAGATATAAGGTTGATATAAAGTATCGAAATGCAGTGATGGATCGCGATTCCACCAATGTAAGATTAATTTTAATCTTGGTTTAACATACTATTTATCTTTTTCTAATTCTTAGAAAGTGTTTATTTCTTAGAATTAGAAAAAATAAATAAATCGAACCGAAATTAATCTTTCATACATTAGTGGAACTAGGTTGTATGATAAACTTTGAAATAATGGAGCAATAAAATAATATATATGAGTATTTTAATTAAATAATAAACATGACGACAATGCCATTATTAAGTAATTAATCGTTTGAAATATTTATATGCTTTACATTTAACTTCGCTAATTTTATGTGTAACATAAAATTTTAATAAGCATTAATCTAATATACTGTAAGAAAGAATGATGAAATTCCTTATTAAATCTGAATTATGAATAGTCAGCTATTCGTGAATATTGCTCTTAAATTCGTGTTATTTGGACTGTTGTGACAGAGAGTGACTCAGATTGCAGTGGAATGAAAATATGTCGAACTAGGAGGAACAACAATGTAGAATTAGATGGAGTAACAGAAGAAGCTGAATCAAATTCCAGTATAAATTTAGATCTATCTGCATTAGATAGAGGTCCTAAGCAAACATCAATAAAAAAAAAGATGACTACTGAAACAAATTTGGAAGCAATAGTGTCCAATTTTCATGAGGTTGAAATAGAAACAGATAAAAATGTTACCCTAGAATTTGATAAGGAAAATCATGATCCAGAAATAAATCAAGAAGAGATAACAGAAAATCCAGAGAAGAGAATGAAAATGGAAAGTAAAAAAATGCTTGAATTAAAAGCTCAAAATAAAAAAGCATCTGTTGTAACAGAACGATGCCAATATTGTAAACAGAAATTAGATAATGATATAAAATTATATCAAGGACACCCAAATGGTGCAGTTGAGGAAGAGATAGCTTTAACTGATCCTAAGTTGTGTTTATTTATTGGAGATGAATCTTTTATAGATCAAAGTGATGAGAGACCACAAAATAAATTAACTCATTTTAGGTGAATTTTCCTTTATCTCTAAACAGCTTTCTAAACAGTACATGTAACGTTTATTTTTAAAATTATTGTAAAGTACCTAAGGAATATTAATATTAAGAGAAACATGTATAAAGTTGAATATACTAACAGAAACATGTTTTTTTTCTTTTTAGTGTTTATGATATGAATGGACATCTGTGTCCTTTTGATACAGGACTCGTAGATAATAACGTACTGTTGTATTTTTCTGGATATATGAAACCTATCTATGAAGAAAATTCGTCACCTGAAGGAGGTATACCGACAAAAGATATGGGGCCAATAAATGAATGGTATGTTACTGGATTTGACGGAGGAGAATTGGCATTAGTGGGTTTTGGTACTGCATTTGCGGAATATATTTTGATGGAACCGTCTGAAACTTATGCGCCGTTCATGGATGCTGTTAAAGAGAAGATATATATGAGTAAATTAGTTATAGAATTTTTGTTAGATGAAATTAATTCAACCTATGAAGACTTGCTGAACAAACTTCAAGTAAGTTTACTGTTTCGTATTTTAATGTGTATTTTGTACTCTCACATTTTTTTTGTTTATTTTATTGTTTTTGCTATATTTTTGTATTATAGACAGTAGTGCCTCCTAAAGAAACGATGACGTTCACAGAAGATACATTGTTACGTCATGCACAATTTATTTGTGAGCGAGTTGTGTCATTTGATAAATGTGCTGGTGCTGAAGATACTCTTCTTATTACGGCTCCGTGTATGCGATCTCTTGTGAAACTTTCTGGTGTCACGCTGGGTAAGAAATCAGTTGTTCGTCTAACGAAACGTGCATCGAAAGTTAAAACGCCTGGCTGGTCAATGGCTACTACGACAAAATTAGTTAACGATATGTTCGAAAATATTTTCGCCGGTCAACTTGCTAATAATAACAAGGTATATGTTATTATGTATATATTATAATTCATATTTTTCTTATTTGTGTGTGTGGTGTATTATATTGTTAAGCATTTTCTTTTTTTTTTGTTAGTTACTGAAAAGGACGCGGTGTCGTGCTTGTGAGAATTGTCTGCAACCTGATTGTGGTAGTTGTCCTGCTTGTAAGGATATGACGAAATTTGGAGGTAAGGGAGTTCAAAAGCAGGCATGCATTAGAAGACGATGTCCAAATTTGGCAATTCAGGTATAATTTAATTTTAAAATATAAAAATTTATTTATTTATAATTATCTCTTGATTATATGTATATAAAAACTATTTTAAAAGTAGATTAACATTTTTTATGATTTTTGAAAATTTATGTGTTATAATATTTAGTTAAGTATTTGTTTATATAGGAAGCAAATGATTCTGATGAAGAGGAATATGAAAATGAAGAGCAATACGAAAGTTTAGCAGAAGATCAAATGGAACAAGAAAGTAAAAATGAAGATTTTAAAGAACTTAAGAAAGATATTGTATGGGAAGAAGAAAATAAAATTGTTGATGCACAAAAAATATATTATAAATCGGTTACTGTCGGAAATGAAAAAATCGAAATAAACGATTATGTTTTGTTGGAACCTAGAGATCCCACAATTCCTTTACAAATTTGCAAAGTTATGTTTATGTGGGAGACCAAAAATGGAGAAAAACGATTTCATGCAAATCGTCTTCGTAGAGGTACTGATACCATACTTGGTGAAACATCGAATCCTATAGAATTATTTCTGAGCGACCAATGTTGCGAGGCATCATTCAAATCTGTTAGATCAAAGGCAACTGTTATTCATCAAAAAATGCCTGAGAATTGGTCTGAACTAGGTAAGAATATTATATTAAATTATTTATCATTTTAAATGGATACTGAAATGACTGCAATTATCACGAATTATAACAAAATTTTCTAATTTATTGCAAAATATTTTTTACAGAATTAAAATACGCATAAATAGGAAATCGATAGGAATGTATCCGATTTCACAAGAAAATACAAAAAAAAAATTGAAAAATTCACTTTTGACTAATACAATTCTAAAGTTAAAATTTGCTTCGTACAAAAGTTTTAAAGTTCATATCTCAGTAACATAAGTCAAAACTAATTAATAAAGAAACATAAAAGTCAATGCAGGATCTAAGTGCAAAAATTTATTCAAACAATCTCGTATATCCATTTAGAATAATTCCATGATACGTACTCAGATTTAGCACTCAATTCCTCTTCTATTTATACATATATGTTCTAAGCTGTATTTACATACAATTGTTTACATTGCAGGTAATATGGACCCAGATAATTATATAAAAGATACAGATAGTAAAACGTTCTTTTATAAATTGAAATATGATCCTGATAGTGCTCGATTTGAGGCTCCACCACCGGATCCCGAATGCCCAGGAAAACAAATTAGTCATCGATTTTGTCCTTCTTGTATTCGGTTAGCTATACTAACACAACAGGATATACCTAAGGTATGAAATATTTAAAAGAAATGGTCAGAGAGATTTAAATGATAGACATTAATCTATAGAAACTGAATTTCTTTAATCTATATTTCTTTATATCTATAAAGTACAATTTTTATCCCCCAAAACAATTTTTAAATTACAATTTAATAAGATATCTAATAATAATTGTTCTTTTCAATTTTGTGGACAATTACAAAGGTGTAAACCGTTAAAAATATCTTTTTGTTATTACAATTTTGACAAAAATTATTTTCTTTACATCTCTTCTTCTATCAAGTTATTTTTTATGTACCATTCTATTTATTGTTTTGAGCATAAAAAAAGTATATTTTGTTTGTGTGCGTGTATATGTATGCACGTATTTATTTCTGTTGAAATTTATTATTTTGGTGCTTAGAGAATAGACATGTAATATTTCTTTTGTCTTTCTAGGTCTATAATCAAATAGAAGTAAAAAGCAGTAAAGAAGTGATTTATGAGTTAGTAAAACACAAAGGTGAAGAATATAAAGTTGGTAGTGCAGTGTTTTTGTACCCAAATGCTTTTATATTTGAACATAAACGAAAATATCCAATATCTAAAAATTCAAAGATGAGTTATGTAGATGAAGATACATATCCGGAATTTTATAGAAAAAAATTAGACAGTAAATCATCATTCTCAAATGTTGATACGCCTGAACCTTATCACGTTGGTTATATTAATACAATATATGCTACGACGACTGATATATTAGTGGCACCGACAGACATATTTATTAAAGTGAATAAAATGTACAGGCCGGAAAATACTCACCGAGATATAGCGCTTATGGAGCAATCAGACATTAATATGGTTTATTGGAGCAATGAAAGTAAGTTATATAACAATTAAAAAACGTATAAATGTTTTAAAAATATATTATTCTAAAAATATTAATTTTTTAATATCTTTAATATTACGAACAGTTGATATTCAAAATAAATGTTATTTATATTGGAAAAAATTTTCTTAAAAGTATCTATTTAGGATAAGATTTACTTATATCTCTCTCTCTGAAATATCCTTGCTTTATTTACATGTTGTAGTATGCACCGTAAACTTCTCTGTAGTTGCTGGTAAATGCTATCTCGCATATTTCAAAAATATGAGTGAGTCTATCGAAGAATGGTCTATGGGTGGCCCCAACAGATTCTATTTTACTGAAGCGTACAATCCTAAAGAAAAAACATTTGACGAACCGCCTTATGACATTATTAATACGAGTAAATCCGGAAAAGGAAAGGGGAAATGTAAATCTACAAAGAAAGTGGAAAGAACTGAAAAAAAACAGGTTATCGAAACATCTATAAATTATCCTACTATACCAAGAAAATTGAGAATGTTAGATATTTTTGCTGGTTGTGGAGGTACATTATGTTATACATTTTTATTTTCTTTTTTAGCTTCTATCTTCTGCATCTTCTTTACATGTATTTAAATCGTTTAATTAATCACTTTTATTTAACAGGATTATCTGAAGGAATGCATCAAGCAGGTGTAGCTGAAAGTCTGTGGGCAATTGAGAAAGAAAACTCTGCAGCAAATGCGTATCGGTTAAATAATCCGAAGACTGTGGTATTCCCGGAGGATTGCAACAAGCTATTACAAAAAGTGATGGATGTAAGTTTCTATTACGTTATATTCTATATCTAATTCATACTAAACAAATTTTTGTCACTATATTAATATTTTGAATAGATATGTAATGAATGGATACACATTGTGTCTCTTAATCATTTTTCTCTTTAAACTATAAGAATATTAATATATATAAAAGAACCATATAATGTGATTATTTTTTCGTATAATTTAATAAAATTTTGTTTTTTTTCTCAGGGCGAACGTGTAGATAATAATGGCAAAAAACTTCCCCAGAAAGGAGATGTTGAACTCTTGTGTGGTGGACCGCCATGTCAGGGTTTCAGCGGCATGAATCGTTTTAATTCACGACAGTACTCATTATTCAAAAATTCTCTTATCGTTACATTTTTATCTTACTGCGATTATTATAGACCAAAATTCTTTGTGATGGAAAACGTGCGAAATTTCGTGTTCTGTAAGAAGAGTATGGTACTAAAATTAACTTTAAGATGTCTTATTCGTATGGGGTATCAGTGTACATTTGGTATTCTTCAAGCTGGAAGTTATGGGGTACCACAAACGAGAAGAAGGTTTGTTCCATTTTCCTTTATTTGTAATCAAATGTTCGATAATATATCTAATTTCATTTTATTAACTTAACAATTTTAGGATGATACTCTTAGCCGCTGCACCCGGAGAAATACTTCCAAAGTTTCCAATACCAACACATGTATTCAGTAAACGAGGTTGCTCATTAGCTGTAATTGTGGATTCTAAAAGGGTATGTCTTTATATTTTCTGTTTTATATTTATGTTATATACACACACGCACGCACGCATACAGTGAGAATAAAAAAGAAGTAGTCATCGATGAAATAATATTTATGCGGAATTAATTTAAATTTTGCATTTATCTAACTTCTGACTGATAGACCTCTGTAACTTAATATAAGTACTTTATAATAGAAAAAAGGTGTATTGTTTTGAAAATAAACAGAGGTCATTCCTGTAGCAAAACCTGAACATGTCATTAAAAATCGATATTTTCAAAAGAAAGTTATTACTACTATTTTACTTCTATTTTCTAATTTGTAAAAGTGTTGAAGTATATATTTAAAAATATATTTCATTTCAAAAAGGACCCGCGACAAAGTTATAAAATAATATGGAAAACGGCAAGTACGAGTCAATGCATGGTTGCTAGAGCGTAAAAATACATAAAAACACAAGTATTAGTTAATTAGTATGTACTACTTTCAAAAGAGATAACATTTAAATCGCGCTAATTATAAAGAGGACATATATATATGCTACTGTTCATAAATTCAGGAATTGTTGGAATTATTATTGTTTTTATTTTCGAGAGTCAAAAAGAAGATTTTTTTCTTCTTCTCTTTAGAAAATAATTAAAATTTGTATTCTATTCAGTATTTTTATTTGATCGCCCTTTTTTGTCATAACTGCATTCTTTTTTTTACTATCTTTGATACTAAATGTTAAAATTTACATATTTTCTATTGGTCATGGAAAAGTTTCCATTTTCATATGGAAAATCTCGAAAAGTAAAAAAATTTTTTAATTCATTTTCTGCAACAACTCTGAATTTTAAAGAGCAGGCTTCAATTTTTAAATTTATGTTGATTTGAATCACGAAAAAGATGTTTACAACTTAACTCCATAGAGGCATTTGACTTTGCCCAATTTTCGAGGTTTAAATCTTTGAATCTCCTACCTCGTTTTCTAATATAAAAACATCTTGGTGAAAAATTAAATGAAGAAGATAAAAGTAGAGGCTTTATTTCTTAAACTGACGATGACAAATAGTCTAAAAAGATAATTGTACGATTTTTTTAACGAACTTGCAACAATTTAAAGATCATTTTTCAGCAAAAATTTAATGATTCTTTAATTTTACTGTTACGTATATATAAACAGAATGTATTTTGTGATATATTGATTCTGAAATTAGTTGATAGAAATTATCAGGATCAAGTCGATGTATGAACAATCGCACATTGAATGTATAAAAAATATACGAGGTCTATATATCCCAAAAGTATCTCTGCATATATGTCTATGTTCTTAGGCATTCTCTCTATTGTAGAAAACAGGTATTCAGTATTTAGGGGAGATCGTGAGGAGTATCCCCACCAAGCCGCACGAACTAATAGCTGTTCAGTCGGCAACGGTATGAATTGATTGATTATGTGAACGTCAAAAACTCTGAGCGTTGCACTTCGCCTACTCGTTTATCTCATCTGATTTAGGATTTTTTCAACTTAAGAAGTAATCAAAAGTCACATGAAGCTATATCTGAATTGTACGGGGATTGGCGAAATTAAACAATGCCGTGTTTAGTAAAAAAATAATCTTAAATCAGGTGAGATGAATGAGCAATACGACGCTCACACAACTGCGTACCTCTTCCGACTAAACAGCTGTTGGGTTGTGTCGCTTGGTGGGGATACTTCTTAAAATCTCCCCTAAAAAAATACTGAATGCCTGTTTTCTACAACCGGCGATGCCCAAGGATAAAGATGCACAGAGGTCGGATACTTTTGGGATAGATCTCGTGTATGATGATATTGATATATATTATCGATATATCTATAATATCATGAAGATTTTTTTTATAATTATGTATATTTCAGTATATTACCAACTGTGTTCAACAGAAATCTGCTCCATACAGAGCAATTACTGTAAAAGATGCCTTGTATGATTTACCAGAAATTAAATGTGGTTCAAATGTAGAGAAGATGTCGTACGTTGGTGAACCGATAACACATTTTCAAAGGAAGGTAACTATTATAGGAATGCATCTCGGTATATACGCACAACAATTAGAGAATCACTTTAAAACCTGCCAATTTTACCGATCTTTAAAAGGCTGTTTCTCAGCTTTAGGGATTGCAGGACAATTTTTCTGGATTCTACCTTTTGTAAGATTTTACAAGGACCACTAATACGAGCATAACACATCAAGGAATGGGAATGCCCCGTTTTATCCGTGAAAAGTTGAAAAGTTATGAAACTTTCAGAATTTTGACACGACCTGCTTCTGTCTTTGCGAAAAAGATCATTCGATGAAGCAAAAAATATAATTTTAACTGTAAACTTAAGATCAAGATTTTATCCTTTAAAACGCACTTAGAAAAATCTCTGAAAGCTCCAGGCTTTTAAATATTGACAATATTTGCAGGTTTTAAAATAATCCCTTAATTGTTGTGTGTAGTATATTTAGAAACAAATATTAAAGTTTTTATTTGATTTATTTTAGATGAGAGGTAAACCGTATCAATCAAAATTAACGGATCACATATGCAAAGAAATGTCTCCGCTTGTAGAAGCGCGAATGAGTTATATTCCAACTACAAATGGTTCTGATTGGCGTGATCTGCCGAATATTGTGGTGAAATTGAGTGACGGTACCTATACCAAGAAATTGTACGTGTAACATCTATTGGGATCAGTTTAGTTTAAGTTTTTTTCTAGAGGATATTTTTGCACTTAAAATTCCTAATATCATATATGTAGCTAGTCAGATCTTTTGCTTGATAAGCAATTGCATTCTGGCACTGTCCAATATTCTTAAAAACATTAACTATTTCTTTTTTAATAAATCATTAAATTCTTCAATTTACATTAATTGACCAAATCCAAATTTTATCTTTTTTTTTTTTTAGGGAATATATGTATAATGATAAGAGAGTTGGAAGAAGTACGACGAAAGCATTTCGTGGAGTATGTCGGTGCAGTATTGGAAAGCAACTGTGTGATCCTACTGATAAACAATTTAATACTTTGATTCCATGGTGTTTACCACATACCGCGAGCCGACACAATAATTGGAAGGGTTTGTACGGAAGAATTGAATGGAATGGGTTTTTCAGTACGACTATCACTAATCCGGAACCAATGGGTAAACAAGTATGTTGATAAATATTTAAATTGATACACTAGTAATTTAAAATGATGAAAGTATGAAATCTAATTTTTAATAATTTTATAAAATACTACAAATTAATTCCTATTCTGCAATCTCGATATAGTTTTTGTACGAAACAAAAGAATCTGGAAGAAAAAAGTAGTACTCTACCCTGTGAAGCAAGATATTAATCGTTGAAATTAACCACTATTTAGGTTAATGTAGCCAACTCTATTTACTATTTACATTAACATTCACAAAACTAGAGATACTAGGTGCATTTAATACTACAACCGCTCACTGAGCGCTCAGTGAATGTACCTATTGTAATTTAGAAAGCTAGAGATGCGATTTCCTTAATGTTGCAAACACTTGATTGATCAGAAGAAAGAACGAACTGACCAATCAAAGAATGCTTCAAAGCATTGGCAACATTAACTGGATTGTATCTAATGTCATTTTGTGTGCTATAACTTTAATTAGTTAATTTTTTCTATGCATTATGCGGCTATACAAATTTGTTTGGAAAATCGTTAATTTAAATCTAATAATTGACTTTCAGGGCCGTGTTTTGCATCCAGTACAAAATCGAGTTGTCAGTGTGAGAGAGTGTGCAAGATCGCAAGGCTTTCTCGATTCATATCGTTTTTTCGGCACAATAACTGATAAGCATCGACAGGTTGGTAATGCGGTGCCACCACCATTGGCAGCTGCTATCGGGCACGAGATAAGAAAGTGTATCCGTGATATGACGTTAAACACAGAACCCGAGCTTACGAATAACTGTAGTGCTGAAGCAACAACAAGTAAAAGTGTTGACAATAGTTTCAACGAAAGTCCTAATGGAAGTCACAATGAAAGTTACGAAAATGTGACAAAAATGTACCTGATATCTTGATAACTCACGATAACGCAAATAACAATCTTAATAATGATAAGGATGCAACTGATAATATTTGTGCAAATAAAGGAACAAAGAAAAAAAATTATTATTACGAAATAGTGCAACGATTTTTACGTCTTATTTCAAATTAATATTTAGTATTAATTTTGGTGTATTAAATTCCAATATCTGATTTGATATGTATCAAACAGGATAAACTTATATTATAATTCATATTTTAGATATATATATATTTGATACTTCTGGAAACTCATCAGAAATAAGCTCCTATCTTAAAATTGAGGCAATCATTGTATTCTGTGACTTTTTAAAATCTAATTTTAATATTACTTTTTAATTTATGCATAAAGATCATGAAATACATTTTACAGTTACTTTTTTATATAGTGAACATGTATGCAGGTAGTATTCTAGAATAGAAAGAATCTACAATTGTTTACAATAGCTTTTATGTGTATTAAGTGAAAATGTGAAAATTTGCAAGTGATTTGATAAAATTGCGTGAGTATTGTTACTATTGAAATTTTTAATTTTTAATATTGCAAGCACAAATATATAATGAACCATATATAATGAACTTTATTTAACAAATAGTAATGACTTATTAATTGTGAATTTTATGTATAAAAATGTTGAAATAGGTTTACAAGTGGTTTGCTATAATTGGAGGATAATAATTATTGAATGTTATAATTGGAGGATGATAATTATTGAAGTTTATTTTTTATATTATATACAAATCTTATAATAATGATATTACTTGTGAAAAATAAATTTACTGATCATGGGTTTCATATATAAAAATTATTGAAGTAGATTTGCAAGAAGTCTGGATTATAACTGATCACTATTATTATTGAATATTATACAAATTATATATTGTACACGAGAATTCTATGTTATCTTTATTTGCAAAATATTTTTAAAATAATTTTTATTAACAAATGTATGTGGGACGTTAGGAATAAGATATAACATCTTGCTAACAGTAAGTTGATGTAAGTTGAATAAGTATATTTACTCACAGACGTCTCGCTATCGACACTCGTTATAATTCTCTCTTCGCACGGGCGCCTCTGGAAAACTCGCGATGCTCTTGCACGCCACGACGCGTAAATCTCTCGCGACTCTTAATTCTGTCTTTGGATAAAATCTCGCTCGTTCTAGCTTTTTCGAAAACGTACTCGCGCTTGAAAAATATTCTCTCGCAACACACGTCTTCTCGGGGGAACGCGTCTTTCGTCTCTTAAAATTTAAGAAGAACGCGTTTTCGCGTTCTTTGTATTTAACTCTCGACCGACGCGCCACACGCACACATACACACCATGCGCTTCTGTCGACACAGTCGATAATGCACACCTCACGCACCCTACACATATATATTTTTAGTTCATATTCTTATCACAAATATGTTACTTTACAAATAAATATTCTTGTGTTTATCTTAAATATGTATATATTTAGATTTTAAACGTGTTTTATTTTAGGCACAAACTCTGACAAAGGGTGCTTTTTAAGGCCAGAATTAGACTATGCATTGAAGATTGAGATTGAAGATTAAAAATTGAAATTTCACCAATGAGGACAAAGAAATTTTGGCTCCTCTTGTTCTGATTGGTCAAACTTCAATCTTTCAATCTCATTCTTCAATGCGCAGTCTGATTCCGGCCTAAAGCCTTGTGTCCACGATGCTAGAAATCGGTCCGAGATCTCGGACAAAGAAAAAATTAACAAATCACATTTGAACAATTTGATCACATGACCATTGCGATTGGTCAATTCTTTCTTCATCCGATTTCTAGCATCGTGGACACAAGGCTTAATTAATAAGAGACACAGATGACACACTGTACAATACAATAAATCATTACGGCTGCTTTCCTTTTAGGAGACACAGCCAACACAATTATCGTTGCTATCTTTGTCATTCATTGAATGTCAAATAGGATAAAATTATGTTTGTGTCGAGTGTGTCCTCTGAAAGGAAAGCAGCCTACATCTTTGTTGTTTACTAATGTTAAATGAAGATGTCATAATCACTGTGTCGTTTGCTGGAAAGTATCAAAAGTTAGTCCTTATTAGTTTACACACACATTCAGTGTTATTTTCTTTTTTTATGTTTTGATGCTTTTCTTTATGATTGGAACCATCGAGGAAATACTATTAAACTCAATTAAAGACTGTAAGACCTCGGGCAAATTTTTGGCGGTATAAGAAGGGCCCGGAAATAATTGAAGAACGCTGACGTTACCGACAATTGACATAAATTTGCTATTATTAACATAAATAATAAATATTTGTCTCATACATTATCAAAATTCCTGATTTTTAATTACATAAATGTTCCATAAATAAATATGCACACTTGTAAAGCTATAATATCCTATTTATTGTAGAAAAATTACAATTTTTTTTCTGCACTTATCATATCTCTGTTGATAATTCAACTTTGACATTATGTATAACATTAAAATCACAGTTTTAAAGAAAAATTGAGTATTATTAAATTTTTAATAGTAACTCGTCGGTGTCGGAACTCAGGCTATTCAATAGTGGGAGACACCAGGGTTAGAAATAAGTAACGCGTTATTATATTACAATTGTAACGACGTTACATTTTTTTTTAGTAACGAATAACGAAATTGATCACGTTACTCTTGTATCATTACTTTTTGATAAATCACGGTCGTCTCGGACAATAAAAAGATTGTAGGTATTAAATAAATAAAAAACTTTTTGCCTCTATTTTCATTTAATTCACTATCCTCTCTTTAGCATAAGAACACTAAAAACTAAAATATATCTATTATATAATAAAATACTATAAAATTAAACATAAGTATGTTAATTAAATATTTAAAAAATAAAAATGTTTAAAGATAAACATTATCTTTCCAAATATCTTTATATTATATGTTAGTTCATATTCTGTCTTAGCATTATCTGTCTTAAAAGCCTGTTTTAACATTAAAAAAAATGTATAATTATGCAGAAAACAGGCTTATTCATCGATTTCGACGAGATTAAGGTCATTCGACGCATTTTTGCACGAAATGAACAAATATGACAGATTTTCCTTATCTTAATGATCATCAACTTTAACCATTAATATCTCGGTTCGCCGGTTGCGCCTGGTTGCGCCTGGTTGCGCCTCTCTGATAAATCTAGGACTAAAGCGGGGAGCACAGACTCTTGCATAACGCATAACACGTAATGCATAAGAATATATACCAATCGAAGTTCTCCGTTTCTTTTCCTTCCATGTAATAGAGAACTCTGGTTGGTTCAATTTCTTATGTCTCATGTTTTATGCATTATGCAAGAGTCTGTGCTCCCCGCTTAACTCCAAACGCAGCCTAGATTTTCAGCGCTGGCAGTGAATTTTGTAGCAGGCGTAGCTAGTGGTGACAGTGGTGTGCGCTTATGCGGAACAGGATTCCGATGATACGAAGCAAAATCCATCGGAATCCTGTTTTCTGATTGGTCGCAGAGCGTCGTACGACGCACATCGGATGCA
>NW_017296201.1:350510-411108 GCF_001594075.2 Trachymyrmex cornetzi | reverse complement strand
TAACACATGAGGCATAAGAAATTGAACCAACCAGAGTTCTCTATTACATGGAAGGGAAAGAAACGGAGAACTTCGATTGGTACATATTCTTATGCATTAAGGTAAATTTTCACGGGCTGCTCAAACCGGCTGTTTCAGCGACAGAAAGAATCACGTGGCCAAAATTGACGAATATCAAATGTCCATTTTGATCACGTGATCCTTTTTGTCGCTAAAATAGCCGGTTAGAGGAGCTCGTGAAAATTTACCTTTACGTGTTATGCGTTATGCAGGAGAGCAGGAGTCTGTGCTCCCCGCTTTATGGCCGTATGCTGGATTCTCCCTGCATGATCCAATGTGCCGTGTGCGACGCAATAAAGAGTATGAAAAGGTGATCGCATGCGCATGTTCGCAACTCGCAACTCTCAACTCGCGACAGTTCGTAGTTCGCAGTAATTTTGGTAATTTGTGTGCTGTGACAGATTTCCTAACCTGAATAATCGTTAACGACTAATATCTCGTTATCTCAGTTCACGGGACAGAGTGACGCTTTTCTCGATCAAATCCGTTCGTTTCGGACATAAACGCGTCGAATGAGTCGTAATTCCATCGATTTTTGAAGTGACGTGCTAATCTGAACAATTAATGAACAATTACCGATATCAATAGACAAAGTTAATTTGCGAGGATGTAATAAACTTATAAAAGAGAGGACGCGTAAAATTAAAGATATACGATCAAATACATAAAAATGTGACTTTGATCAATGCGTGAGCAAGTCGATAAGCTTCTCAATTTAGTTTTCTGTTTTTGTAGTCGAACAAAGGTAAGACTGATGAAATTAAATGCTTCTTCTAGTATTATTGAAATAACAATATTGAAAATAAATTAGCTTGATCCAAAAAATTGTAATACAATTATTTATATAGTACATATTATCTCCCTTATAAGGGACACGTCCCCTTTGAGCATCTGTAAAGAATACCTGGTCGCAAATTCGCACCCAAGTATTACTTGTAAATTCATTTAGTTCAAATGATATTAATTAATTCATTCAACTGTTTAGTCAACTCTTAAGCCAGCGGCTTAAGAGCGGCACTTGTTTTTCCGCTGGATTGCTAACTGGATTAGAATTTTGCCACCATTCATTGACCATAACAAATGCCAGCATGGCAGCCAATATGTAGCAAGAATCTAATTCAGCAAGAAAACAAACGTTGTGTGCTGACGGTTTTACTTGTAAACATATTTCGGTCTTGTTTGGAGTTTTTTTTTATGTGTACATAAGAACAAGAGTCGATGAAGAGAAATTTAATATTGAAAATTTGATAGTCGATGAATTGTGAAACATGTATTTCTGTTTCTATTTTTTAAAACTTTATTTTGAAAAATATACAGGGCGTTTTTGAAAATTTGTGATAAACTAAATGAGCTGAGAGATCTCTTAAAATTAAATAATTCTATACGTTGAATATGCTATACAATAGATTCAGCAATGTCTCCTTGAGACAAAAGGCATTGATTTTTCAAATGTTTTTGAGAGTTACATAATGAGGCTGCCATTTAAACAATTTGTTGCAGTAAAATACATAAAAATTTTAAATATTTTCTTCCAATCTAATATTATAGAAATTGAGCAACATTCAACTAGGTCAAAAATTGGCATTTTTAAAGAAACACTCTCGACACAAATTATCTAGCAAAATTAGCTTGACTAGATCTATTATCTTTCTAGTGTGTTCTTCAAGTTTTTCAAAAATGGATTTGCGTAATGATATTAAGAAGGCAACGGCACTTCCTGTCTTAGACAGCAATGCCAAGTTCTATCTATTGCAAGAACTAAGTCAGGCTGCGAAAGATAAAAAAATGAATGAAAGGCCAGTGAAGAAACCACGAAATCTACATGTCAGTATATATAGTAAATGTTTCATTTTACTTGTTATTAAGATCATGTACTTTAATTATTATACATCTTTTTAAGTAAAATAATTTTGAGAAATTTTATTCTTTGTTAATAAATTGCTAATTAGTTACTAAACTTTACTTTCTAAAAAGAAATCCTTTTTTTAAAGGTATCTCACCTGTACAAATATATTTTTGCAGTCATTGTATGTTAATGCATACATGAAAAGTAATATTTGATTTCATATATGCAGTGTACTCTAAAAGTCCAGAAATATATTGAAAATGATAAAATATAGCGAAAAATATGCGAGAAGCAAAATTGTAGGACTAAAAAAATATACCTAATAATGATAAGAGTTTGAATAAAGTTTGCAAGATCAATATAAAGATCAAGTTCAATTTTTTCAGTAGAATACTCTTTTTTTATTGCGTATTCTTGTAGTTTATTTCCAGAACTTTTCATAATAAAATATTTTTCCTCAAATGTCAAAGGATTTTATTGCCATGTCGTGATCCCATTCTCCCTGTTAGTCAAGCATGTTTCGCAAAATCATGTAATTTAATGCTGAGACCACGAATTTTCGACTAGTTGCTGAAAACGTAATATATAATCATACGTATTCAATAACACGAGAGCAGATTTGAAACATTTCGTGTCAGCAGATTCAGAGCAAATGGAGAACAATAAACTTAAATGGAGAACAATTGTAGCTCATTTTGTTTATCAGCAAAGTGTCTACCATTTATGGAAAACTTTTTGATTTATCATTCATTTTCATAAATCATTGACAGCAAATACATGGCACGTTAGTAGCAAAACATGTTGAATTCACGTGATATACCACAGGCAAATTACTTATATACCTTGTTCTAAATTTGCTGAAAACTAATGCGCTTTATTTTCGGCAACATCGCAACAACAACACAGACAGGTAGCTATCAGGGTTGCTAATGGCATTACACCCTTTGGCATCTCTGAAGAAAACACTCGTGAAAATCTCCAAAGTATTTTAAAATATCTTTCCGTTAAGTACCTCTCATGTTACTAAGTTTGAAAATTACAGTATTGTCAGCATTAGGATTACCCAAGGAGATTGTTCTTATTTTCAGTTTTAATACAAAAATGAAAATAGGAGAAACAACTTCCAATGGTTTTGACTTTGATGTATGTTGTCAAGATTATGAACAAAAGATTTCAAAAAGGTAATAAAAGAACATGCAATATAAAATGGAAATTTCTAGTCGAAAAATTTAATTTTAATCTTCATCTTGATCTTGAAGACTTTATTTAAAGTCAAACCTTTATCATCAGCAGGTACATTTTTTTAGCTCTACAACTTTGTTTATACATTTTTCGCTTTAATTTAGTCATTTTCGAAATATTTTAATTTTTCTGAACTTTTAGAAGATTCTGTATATTATTTATAAACAATTATTCGCATATTTTACGGTTTTATTAATTATTTTAATATATATATTAAAGGAGTTTGTAAAAACTTATTAGTTTTTTTATATTAATTTGTAATTCATAATTATTCGCTCATTTAATTTCAGTTACTAGAAGGCTTTGGTTCATCAGAGAGTGATAACATGGATGTAAATATATGTAGTAGAGTAAAACCTACTTTCGACAAACATGGAATTTCTGTTGCCGTTAAAGAGGTAAGCAGATATTCTTATATATTAAAAAGGTAATTAAGACATTAACAAAAATACATTTTTTATTTTAATCGTAAATAAAGTTTAGTTAAGTTAGGATTTTAAGGTAAAATTAATTTCTATATTAAAAAATATATATTTGAGGAAAAATTTAAAAACTTTACGTTGTTTAAACATCAACTGCACATTTGAACAGTATAAAAAAGCTAAATAAAAATAAATTAATTTTTTTAAATTAATTGATGTAGCTAAAAAAATTAAATTAATATAACACAGGTAAATGGTGGACGTGATCTTTCAAATAAACATTGGGAAGAAAGTTTCTTAAGAAATCTTAAAGAGATGCAATGCGAGAAAGACATATCTCAAAATTCTTCCAAATATGATAATATAAAAGTAAATCAACCTAGAGCTAATAATTTAAACGATAAATGTATTAAACAGAAAGATAAATTATATAGAAATGCTGCAATCATGGGTCTTTTGAAAACCAATAAGATTTCACTACAGGATTTAATTATGAATGAAAACCCAATAAGGAAAAAAGACGAACTAGAAACGATGGTAAGCATAAGTAACAAACAATTTTATTATAACATTATGTTATGAACGCTACGTTATACATTTGATACGTATATTCAAAGACAGTAGTCTGAACGTAAAAAAAAAACATTTTTCACCTTACATCAGCATGAAAACGCATTCAATGGATGTACGGACAGTGATAAATGCCATGTGGAATCAGTTCCTCTTCATGAAGATCCTGATATCTGTGTTCACCCTTTACAAATGGGAATAGATGAAAAACAATATAAAAATATAGATTTTTCTATACCACGAATTGGTAAGAAGATAAAAGTGACACCACAAGAGCATTTTCTTGGAGCGACTGATGACGCTTCCTTTAATTTTGTAAAGAAGAAAGACAACAGTATATAATCTATTATTATTTAAACAGTCTAAATTAGCAGATGTCGTTTCCTACGTGTATTAAGAAATAATATATTCGAAATATATTAGAGTTGGATATGTAAAAAATAATATCGAAATAAGTTAGTCTTAATTTCTTACAATATAGGAAATCAACGTATATATTATGGTTGCCGTTTTTTGACTAGCGTTCGGCTGGAGATCGATATAGTCCTTCTGTCAAAGATTGATTATCATTCACAATTGTTACCACGAAATTATTATCTCTCTTGTAATATTTTCTTTCTCTCACACGCACACGCGCGCGCGCGCGCGCGCACACACACACACACACACACACACCGAGAGAGAGAGAGAGAGAGAGAACATACAAAAAAAGGGTTGAGGAACTGCGCGCTGAATTAATTTTTTGGACTTGCAAGGGAACCGTTGGAGCCGTCCCTCACCGATTTTGATGGGCTTTGGATGTGTTGTAGAATGTAAAAAATATTAGATCCATATTTTTTTTATCAGTGTATATCTCAAAATTTAGGGAATAAAACACCCCCTCGAAAAATACGGATTTTAGCAAATATATATTAATATCACAATTAAATTTAATGCTCAATAGACCTCTATTAAAGAAATCTTAATTGGAAATTTGTGAATAAATTTATTTATTGCGAAAAATATTACCTCGTCGCATAGTTAAAATAATTACATATACAGTATATAAATTCACATAGAATTATTTAAGCACTACAAAAATTCTTCTTCGACTGTTATGAGCTTTATTTTTTATCAGTTGTGTATTTACATGTACGATCCAATAAAATTCTCGTTGTTAATTGGAAATATTTTCTATAAAGTTGGAGATTCCTTCAAATAGCGAAATAGTCAATCTCTGGCCGAAGATCAGAGAAATGGCACCCTGTGTATGTGAGAGTATATAGTGTTATTATGGGATATAAAATTGCAGGTATATTTGTCTAGAAAAAAAACAATAAATATGAATAAAAATAAAGGTAAATACAAAGCTGTTGAAAAAAATATATTAAACAAAAATCTTTTATGTTATGTTTGGACATTGTTATATGTATAGTAGCAGGATATTCTACGCATATAATGATTCGCGAAAACTAACTATATTATACAATTATCAGTAATCTATTTTTTGTAATAACTAAAGTTGCCGTAGACCTGGAAAACCTGGTAAAGTCATGGAAATTTAAATTAGTTATGGAAAAATCATGGAAAAATATAAAAGAACCTAAATTTTGAATTTTTCCTTGCAATTCTCTTAAATGCTCTTATTTTATATATAAAGAGTATTTATAATTTTTTGAATATGTTTAATATATCAAAAATATTGAAAAATTGTACACTGCAAATTATTTTTCATGTATTATTACAAGGAGACTTCTTTGTTCTTGTGTTCATTTCTTGTTCGCATCGTTTTTCTATAAAAACTAGAAGTTTATTGCCGTAATCGTCGTCAAAACTATATCTGCGTGGCAAACTCCCATATAAAATATCAGGCCGCGTTAGTTTATTTTGGTATATTCATCTAGATAATGATATGATAGAAACATTAGCCACTGATAAAAAAGACAGAAGGGCTATGTTCCAAAATTGACTGTACTAAAAATCTATAATGCACGTAACATAAACTGTAGCATTTTCAACACTGGCAGTAAATTTGGAACATAGCCAAAGTGAGTAAAAAGAATTGAAAACGAATTTTAAACCGTGTATTTTAAAAAGAATATTACGTGTTCTTAGAGCGTATGTAAAACGTATTTTACGGCGAATTTGACTAGAGCGCATGAGTGTATATAAAGCCGTTAGTACACTGATTTAATTTGAATATAGAAGTAAGTTGTAAGTTGTATAACTCGCGGTCTTGCGTAAACGAACCACGATAGTGTCATTGCGCTTGGCTTAGCGTCGAGACACTACCGTGTCTCCTGATGAACAATATTAAAGTAGATTGTATTATACAGAAATTCTGAAATTTTTATATAAAAATTCTGAAAAATTATATGAAAAATTCTGAAATTTATATAAAAATTCTGAAAAATTATATGAACAATTCTGAGAAAAATGTTATAATTCTGATGAAAATTTTTCATATAATTTTCCAAAATTTTTATGTAAATTTCAGAATTGTTTAAAATTCTATATAATTTTATAACTTTAGGAAATTTCTCAGAATTTTTATATGAAGAATCTATCTTAGAATACGTACGGTTAAGTAAACAAAGAAGAAGAGCAAACACCAAAACAATAATTATCTTTAATTAATATCAAAATATTACTTTCTGATATCACATGAAGATATTTCACTAGTAAGTGTCACTATAGGTTTGTGGCTGTAAAAGTCTTGTGTCTACGATACTAGAAATCGGTCCGGGACTCCGGATGAAGAAAGAATTGACCAATCGCAATGGTCATGTGATCAAATTGTTCAAATGTGATTTGTTAATTTTTTCTCTGTCCGAGATCTCGGACCGATTCCTAGCATCGTGGACATCGGGCTTAAGTCTATGCCACCAATTAATTCACTACTAGAAAAGGAGAGAACTACTCCACGACTATTTCTCTCTCTTTCTATTAAGTCCTCAGCTTCTCTAGTATAGAGTTTCTCTAGTAAGAGTTAGGATACCTGTACTCTTGCACTCATGTGCGCTTACGACGTCCGTCATTAATAGGGAACATGAGTATGAGATAAAAAGCGATATTCATAATCCGTTCTTATTTCAAAAATGTCTTAAGATGCTAATACAGCCTTCTGATTGACTCAAGATATCCTTAGACTGTACTTGACAGTCTCAAATATAAGAATCGAGTATAGGCCGTAGCAGAAAGACTGACTTATAATCTTAAGATAGTGTCTTATTATTAGTTAAAATAGTGATTTAAGTATTATGTGTTTAGTAACGCACAAGAACTGTTTTATAACTCAAGGCCATAACACGCAAAAAAACTTAAGCAGTAATATTGTAAGCAGTAAGCAAATTAACTAACCACTGAACTAACAAAATTACTGCCAGCACTAAAAATACTACAGTTTACATTACATTCACTACAGATTTTCAGTAGTAGCAGTCAGTTTTGGAACACAGCCAACAAAAGCAGTAGCCAATCCAACATATTGATTTCCTTACTACTTACGTCTTACTGCCTTAAGTTTTTTATGTGCCATGACCCTATGAATACCGGCCAAAGTGAAAAAACAAGCTATAACAAGCTATTTTACTGTCTTACTATCACTTTCGTTTCCTGAATATAATGGAACTCTTATTAGAGGAACTCTACTCTCGTATGAACACTCCGTCTATTCTATAACTCTATGGTCTTATTGTTGTAAGTTTTTTTGTGTATAAAGGCCATAGCATACAAAAAACTTAAGACAGTAAGACGTAAGCAATAAGGAAATAAACATGGATTGGCTACTGCTTACATTATGGCCTTACGGACTCTACCGCGATTGATCAATTCGCTTACTACTTACATTTTACTGCTTAAGTTTTTTTGTGTGCCATGGTCCTTAGTGACGTAATGTTTGTTAGCGCTATCTGCAACTCCGCAAATAGCTTGTAGCGCTAAATAATGCAATGTAGCACGAATGGCATTTCTCCGAACGCATTCCTATTGTAAATTCTGTATAAGAGAAATCATTATCCTTGATCCTGTATTTAAAAAAAAAGTCTTTTCTTGTGTTGAATAGTAGAATTTATTTCTTTTCATGATTTTACAAAATATTTTATATATCTATCTTTTAGAAAAGACTATTGTTACAATTTCGCTATAAATATAAACTATTATCTTATATTTTCATTTTGAAATATAAGGTTATACAAATTATTACTCAGAGCTTTAAAAACAAACTGTCATATTTATAAATGCAAAATGTATTATATATAATTAATAATTTAAGATAAAATGACATATAAAGAGATATACACAAAGGTGATTAAATATACAATTATATCGTTCTATTTATGTTTGAGTATCGATTAATAATGTTTATATCAATTTATTAGTAGTAAATACAATACATAATAAATATAAATAAAAAATAATTAAATAAAAAATATAAATTTAAATATATCATGTTTTAAAACAGAAAATTATATGTGTTAAAGTGTTTTATTTTGACTTACAGAGGATATTGTTAGCACAGAGTAACGAACAGAAATAAGCTTCAAATATAATAGCTGTACACATCGACTTTTTTATCTCGGCACATGGTAGAGGTACATATATGAGCTTCTTTATGTAACGATCAAAACAGGCAGTTCTACATAGGTAGCAGCATTTTGCTTCATCCAAATAATCCACCAATGTATATGGTATTATACTTGCATCATACGTTATCCTATATAAGATATAAAAATTATCTAGACCCATTCATCACATATTTCAAGTGTTTAATTATGCGATATAAATAAAAAAAAAAAGAAAACAAGAACCTAGACTTCAGAATACTCTTAGCTGACCATTCGACAAGACTTGTCATCTTTACTGTCATTGTACTATAATTTCCACAAACATCATTTTTAATGTTGTAGGATTCCGTAAACGGATTCTCTGTAACGTCTAAAAGTTGTAATCGCAGATATGTGATGGTCACTGGTAAATACGACAAACGGTTTCTTGCTACATCCAAAACTCTCAGATTTCGTAAAGTTCTAATATTATGTGGTAAATACGTCAATGCATTTTGGCTAACCTTTAGATGTATCAAGGCATTTAGGTTTTTAATTTGTGTTGGCAATTCAGTTAACTGTGAATAATCAAAAATTATTATAACAATAATAAATTTATAGACAACAGAATCTGCTTTATTAATTAATATAATTTTTAAGTTTAATTGGATACTTACTAAATTACTACTTATATCTAAGAAATGCAAATTATGCTTAATGGCAGTTTGCTCTAACCATGTCCACTTCGATTTAGGTGATTTTCCAAGATTATTTTGCGACAGTAAAAGTTGTTGAAGATGAGGTAAAGTGCCTAGCTCCTTTGGCAAATAGAAGATGTTATTGTCCGACAAATCTAGAATTCTTAGACTTTGCAAACGCAAAATTTGCCGATCAAATGACTTTCTGCTCAGTCCACTTAAAATTAGTTGCTCTGTAGTTCTTGGGAAACCCTGTAAGGTTGGATACTCGGACTTTTTCTTCACTACAACTTTGACTTTTCCCATTGAGAATTGACTCGAGTTGAAAAACACATTAGGCATAACTGTGTGGTTTACGAGAACGTCATGCTGAGAATGTCTATTTATTATTTGATTCAATATATGAAGAAAGCTTTTCAATTGAATTGAATTATCACTCTGAATTATCAGATCGTGACAAGGTTGCGTCAGTCTTATTGTAACTTTGCCATCGGCGATAAATCTCGTGAACACTTGCTTTACATTATTAACAATCTAAAAATAAGAAGAAAGATGATTATCAGATATATTCTTCCAAAATAAAATTAAATATGCAATTTAGATTCTGTTGAAAGTATGAGAACTATTAAAACGATATAAGAGTTAATTAAAGTCTAAAAAAATCTACATTTTTACAAAAAGGTGTAAGGGCTACACACTTTCTGTAACCGTTAGACATATCGTAAGAATTAGCAAATCGGAGCTAAAAATTTGTGATACTTTTTTAATGTGATTGGCTAATTCTTATGGTATATCTTTTACAGATTACTGTTATAGAAATGTGTATAGATCCTTTAAAGTCAGAAGCACATAGAAAAACTAAGGCGGTAAAACTTAAGCAATAAGCGAATTGGCCAATCACAATAAAATACATAAGGTAATAAACCTTAGGTTCTCTACTGTAATTAACCGAATCGTTCACTGCTTATGTCTTATTTGTGTTTTTAAGTAGCTTAAAGTCTATTCTACAATAGCTGTAAGCACAGTTGTGATTGTAGATGTAAGAATTGACCATGTCGAATATGAGGAGAATATTTGACTGATTGGTCAATTCTTACAAGTGCAATCACAACTATGCTTATGGCTTATTATAGAACAGGCATGAGAATTGACCAGTTATAGTTAAATATGAGGAGAATATTCGACTGTTCAATTTTTACAATTACAACCATTTACAACTACGCTTACTAAATTGTAAAATGGGATTAAAGCCTGGAATACAGACCTTTGTATAATGCATAATTTATAAAGAATTTTATTTTATAGAAAGAAAGAAAATGAAGGACTTGAATTGATTAATTTTTTTATGTATTGAATTCTTATGTACTAAAGAATCATTTAGTGCTCACTGATTAATTTTTTCTGTTGAACACAGCTATTATTCCTATCGTAGACAGCCTATAAAGTCCATTTTATAAATGCATAGAGCATGTAAGAGTTGATCCATCATAATTGAATATAAAAAGAATATTCAACTCTGTGTTTGATCTATATTTACAATTATAGCCACCTACGACTACGATTATGCAATTGTAGAATAAGCTTGTTAGAAAAACAGCCAATTACACCCTAGTATTACTGCCAGCTACCTGGTATTTGGTGCCTTGCTTGTTCTGTCGTGTTTGCAGATACAGGTACACGTCGTCATCTTCGAGCGATTTCTTAGTAAATGCCAAGATCGACTGTGATCTTCTCTGCGAGCAGACAGATAATATTCTGTCGTGGATCTCGATATAGCAGTGAAACTTCATAATCGTTCACTGTTCCGCACACCAGTAAATCGTCGAGTCCGGGGCAACGTCAAATGTAATGAGCAGTAATGAGAAAAAACTAAACTAAATTCTAAAACGCCGCGATAACAAGTGTTATACAGGTTATACATAACCTATGCTATAACCAATTAAATATTCTTCTCTGGAGACTTTTTCTTCTTCTTAAAGGCCTCTAACTTAATTTCCGACTCCGATCCACTAAAAGGTCGATAAAATAGTTGACTAAAATCCGGTACTCCGGGTCCGGTGTATGACTTGTTCTCGTCAGTCTTCGTGGAGCGAAGCATGATGTAAAAAAAAGACTTTTTACATGGAGATGGAGCATGGAGCGAAGACCACACGCATAAACGATAGGTCTGTTCAAAGTCCCCCTCCAAATTTTTGAACTTAAAATGAGATAGATATATATTCGAGTGTTGAAAGGAGAGAAAGCGAAGATACTGAATGCAAAAAGTGCAAGTAACGCGAACAGACCGAAATTATTTCCTAGAAATTTGGTAACTTTTACCTAGTTCCAAGCCAAGTTGGCAACAGAGGTCGCTAGCGAGCGATACGTGAGTAGAGAGAAACCTGAGAACGTCAATGGCTGTGTGCGTTCAGCAAACTCAACAGTTGAGTCTGCTGAGCGCAGCCATTGGTTGCGTTCAGCAGAGAAAGCAGCTTTGCAATTGTTGTAAAAGTCTTCAATTGGTTTATACGTTTAGATATCTATAAGAACCAATCGTATTGTCGACCATTGTCATTTCGGCCTTTTTCGTGTACCAAACCTCGCAGGATAATGTCCACGTTTTCGTGGTCCTCTTCTATACTATTACGTGTCGAGTTAGACAAGGATGAACATTTAAAGTTGATTATTCGTTCTCGTCTAATCAAGGTAATAGTATGGAAGAGAACCATAAAAAGATGGACATTACTCTAAAAAAGGCAGTGATATCCACTCTCAGGTTCCTCTCTGATGATAACAAGTATCATGAATTCTTCGATATCGACAGTATCGCTCATCACGAAATCGCACGCAACAGTCGCGACAGTCGCGACTTGTCATAGTGGAGGTACGGTCAGTGATTTCAGTTGCCGCGGTTATCGTCACTGATTTTTCGACTGGTATTGGTAGGCGGAATTGGGCGGAATGTGTATCTGTTCGCGCGAGAAAGTTGAGATAAACGGAGTGATTCGGAGGCAATTCGGAGTCGAGCGGACCCGAACGGCCTCAGTCCTGCAAGAATCCTCTCTTCCGTGATCTCTGATACGTGATAGACGACGACGGCGGCAAGGTACCGTCTATCCGGTCTATCTCCGGCAGTTATGAGCAGTTGTGCGAGTACTGTGAGTCGCGGACACAGTCCTTCTTTCGAGATCACCCTTAGTATGGTGCTGTCACAATTGGCGATTTTTTGAGCCCCCGGCAGGAAAAGGTTACGGGCGCCTTCGTCTCGTCGTTGAAAAATCTTCAAGATCGCTATCGTCGCGCTTTCTTGCTCTTCCCGACGGGAGGGATAGGCCATAGGGAGGGATATCGTCCAAACAGGCTTGAACAATTTCTCGTCCGTTTCGCGAACGATGCTGTCGCTCATGATGATAGATTGCGTGCCTAAGCGGCGGATCCTGCTTCTTCTGTTTGTACTAAGTCAAACGAGTCATGGCCATGACGAAGATGCACATACTCTTCGGTATACCCACGATAACTTTTCCATCGAAGTTGGCAAGAAAAATCACTTCGTCATGTTCTATGCGCCATGGTAAAGAAATGCATGTATTTTGATTATATAGTCGTATGCTATAAATTGTTTCTTAAAGAATTGATTTATTTCGTAATTAAAATAAAAGACAGTGTGCAATTTATACTTGTTTTGGTAATTGTTGAGTTGAGCTATCTCACGTCTGATATTGATAAAAAGTAGGACTATTCGACGCATTCTTGCATGAAATCAATGAATCTAGCAAAAAAAGTTTCAAAAAAAGTTTCTAAAAAAACGTACGAGCCGAGAAATTGAGGGCTGTCTATAATTGTAGTAGTAAGATGTAGTAAGTTGTAAAACGTAACAATCAACCAATCACAATCGGATGGAAGATCAATCGATTGATGCTCGGTTAGATTTTTAGGCCTGATCCACAATATGCCGAGTGAATTTGGTATAAAAAGTAAGAGTAAGAAATTGACCAATCACCGTCGAATTTGAGAAGAATACTCGACTGTGATTGGTTAATTTAATTTCTTGCTTTATTTCTCCATCAAGTTTGTGAATTAGAAAGCCCCTAGACACCCGTCCGCTGTGATTGGTGGTCGTCGATTTTAAAAAAGTATCGAAAAAGTAACAAAAAGTTACTTTTAAAAATCGGTAACTAGTAACAGTACTTTTCTACTTGATAACAAGGGTCCTCTACATAAAAGTCGTAGGAAACCAACCAATTACAATCAAATCTAAGGAGAATACTCGATTGGAATTGGTCAGTTTCCTACGACTTAAAGACTCTACGACTGCTACGACTTCTATTGTAGACCCCGCTTTACGAAAAAAAAATATAACTATGTTACTGTTACAATTATCGAAAAAAGGGTAATGCAGTTACCAGTAAAATTACCAAAAAAGTAACTGTAATTTCGCTACAAGTGAGGGAGCGTTTATATTGGCTGTAACTGTATGCCGTGTGCTGTAATCTGTAAATATTGACTAATCGCAGTCAAGTATTCCCCTGTCATTAGATGATAAGAAGGGAATGGTCAATTTTTACGGTTACGGTCAATATAAACGTTTCCTAACGAATTAAGGCCATTATACACAAAATTATATTAGCTGCATAACCATCTTAAGGCTGCTGAACCAATAAGCATCCAACATAAAGACGCCATATTGATTTATATAAGCTGCTCATTGGTCTAAGGGCCTTATGCTACGGTTATGTAGCTTATATAATTTTGTGCGTGATGGCCCTTACTTCCATTCCTTGATTTTAATGTAATATTTAATATGTTATTAAAATTTTAATACATCTGTATTACACGTAATTAAATGTAAAATGTGTAGCAGCATAAAGAGGAGATTTCAGGCTCCGTACGTAATTGATTGCTACAGGAAGCAAAACATACTCAAATGAAAGAATATTTTGTTTGTACAAAGTTTCATCCCACAACAAAAACCACCATTTCGAGATATCGGGAAAAAATGTGATTTTTTTATTTTTTTTCTCTGCTTTTTTCTCTGCTTCATCTAAACGGATGTTTACAAAAATTTAAAAAAAATATGCACATAGAGTATCAAAAAGATTAGAGAAAGAATTTTTTGTCATTCTTGATTCAAAATTCTGTTTTTAAAAAATTCAAGAATTTAAAAATCGCATTTTTTATATGATCTGAAGGATCATTTCTAAAATAATTCAGCAGTTAAATCTTATCATACATTATTAGGTTAGGTAGAAAGTTCAATCGTTTTTTTTTTTTTAGTTCAAAATTGTATATACAATATCTTCGTCAAAAATGAATGAAATTTAAATTTAAAAAAAAGCTTTTAAAGCTTGAAATCTCTACTTTCGAAAGGTTACTATATTTTTTGAGTTTCTATGAGTTTGGTAATTTTTACATATAAAAAACTACAAGCTGAAAAAGATGAAAAATTTTCTTTTCACTTTGGGGGTTTTTCACGTGCCCAAAAAGAATTTACAAAAATTTTCGAATACCTGTCGTGAAAGATCGAAGCTTTCCCTACAAGATTATTAAAAAAAAAATGTTTCTATGATTTTTTGTTCCTGAGTTACTCGTGAGTTAAGTAAAGATAAGGAGTATTCTAACTTTGATTACTCATAACTCCGATAAAAATCATCATATCGCAATTAAAAAAACAGATTCTTAAAGAACTTTGCTCTAGCGAATGATATAATTGTAATGAAAATTTCGCAACAAATGAAAAACTTTTGCATAAAAATACGAAGAAACTTTCTCCCCCACTCAATATATTCGATATTTTTTCAGATTTTTAGATTTGGTGAAACATGTCGAAAAAAAAATTTTTTTCCAACCAATTTCTAATTTTGAAACTTATTATCTTATCTAATATGATGTTAAAAAAATTCAGATTTTCGATCTGCAATACAGCAAGCCTATTTAATCCAAAATAAAAGCTATAACTCTAATCAGAATCTCGAGATCTAAAGTTGGAGTGCTTTATATGTCTATTGTAATTAATCAATTCAATAAAACAAATGTGTTTCATGCTGTTTTTTTATTTTAATTAAGAAATAAATTTATTTTTCTTAGAAACAGAACTTATGTAGCACGAATATTATTTTTCACGTTAATTGAACGGTGAAATACAATTGGGAATGTTCTGTATAAGGTGTGGGCATTGTCAAAGACTTAGCCCCACGTGGGAGCAGTTGGCAGAGATCTCGAATGAGGAGGACAGTAATATAAGAATCGCCAAGGTGGATTGCACAACCGAGAGCATTTTGTGCAGCGAACAAGATGTTACTGGTTACCCTACGTAATACATTTTTACCATCTAACTTAACTTTTGTCCGAAACATATTTTTTGAAAATTGATTTTTAATTTATGTGTGCGCCATAATTATATCTGATAATATCTTTATGCGTGGTGTTATGCATATTTATTTGTAAATTATCTCGAAATGTATTGCAATTATATATAACGTTATAATGTCTTTTGACATAGATTGAAATTTTACAAGACTGGAGAAACTAAAGGCGTCAAGTTCCGAGGCACTCGTGATTTACCTACATTGACTTCTTTTATTAACGATCAGCTAGGTAGTTCAATGGTGTGTATATTTTATACTGAATTTCGTGCTATTGCATTGAATTGTTAGTGTGTAACAATAGTAGTATGTTAAGGTATTCTTAAGTGTGTAAAACACACTTTATATGTTCCAGGTTGAAGATGTCATGCCGACTCCTCCGGAAGCAGTAAATGGATTACTGGAATTAACGGAAGATACGTTTGAAAAACACGTATCTTCTGGACATCATTTTGTTAAGTTTTACGCGCCCTGGTGTGGACACTGCCAGAAATTAGCTCCAACTTGGGATGAATTAGCCAACAGTCTTCGCAATGACGACGTAGTCAGTATTTCTAAGATAGATTGTACACAGCATCGTATTATCTGCGGCCAGTTTGACATTAAGGGATATCCTACACTGCTGTGGATTGAAGAGGGAAAAAAGGTATTAATTGAATTATATCGATTTTTTTCGCACAAAGAATAGTTATTTGCAAGGTGCTTACTATCTGAAAAAATCTGGAAAATCTGAAATTTTGAGATTTTTTATCTTTGAAAATCACGAATTTACAGGAAATTCTTGAAATTTAATTTTTATATTCTGTCTCTTTCTGAAAACATTGATTTTTTTTGTTTTTTCCTTGATAATGTAAAATGCCGACAATCGGTAATAATAATAATAATAATAATAATAATAGCTTTATTGAACGCTATGGCTTATAATTAATTGAAAGCAACACGTATAGTATATGATGATACTAAAAACACATAGTAAAATTAGAAAGATAACCCATTCCGACGGATGAGTTGAAAGTAGAGAGATCTGTCAGCCAATCAAGTTTTGAGCTCATTTGCAGAAATTCACATGACTCGTTCACGCTGAAAATAAGCTCAATTTCTGATTGGGAGTCCTCCACCATTAAGTGCAATGGGTCACCTTCTAATTCCACTATGTTAAAAGTATACAATAGACATGACTGCAACTAAGGTTGATTTGATGCCTAATTTAATTAGAAAGCGGATATCTATGACATACATTTACATATATTCTCGCGAGTTTTTATTTTAAAAAATCAGGATAACACAGTAGAAGACAATATATAATAGAAACTCATTAATATTAATAATTGTAGTGATCCATTTTTATGCTTTCCTGTAGGTATCGTGGCTGCAATTGTAAAGAAGATAAATGAGCCGTTTATTTTGAAAGTGACCTAAGTCCATTTAAAAAAAAAATGTTGTTTATGACAGCTAACTTCAAGTTGTACACGCTACTACAAAGGTCAACAACAAAACATTGAAAAATGGACTTAGGCCACTTTCAAAATAAACGGCTCAAATGTAGAAAATATCTCGTTTACTTTAAATGTCTATCAAAATGCATTCAATTGTTGCATTTTTATGTAAAAGTAAAGATTTAACAAAAAAAAAATCTCGCTGTATCTCGTGAAGCAAGTTATTACTAATGCAGTTTGTTATTACTGAGATCATAAAATCTATCATATCGATATGCATGTTGCGAACTGTGCAGTGCGCATGTACTGTAGTCACGTGTGCATGCAATGGCTAGCCATATGCGCATGCATTTTATATATATTAAATCTTCAAAAATGAATGAGCAGGGCTGGGCATGTATTTAAATTAATTTGAAATATTTTTATTTGACCTCATGACCTCCCCCCCTCGCGATTTCCACGTGCTTCCTATATACAGAGCAGCTTCTACGTATTATGTGGGCTTCCACAATTTATACATGTCTTTAATCTTTGGCTGTTGGCATTGCGGCTTCTTTGAAAAGTGATGAGCACCTGCGCAATTCAGGCAAGCTTCTAGTTTCTCATAGAACTTATTAATGTGCTCTATGTAGTCACATTTGAAGCAGAGCCGAACAGTAGCTACATACAGTTTAACTAGGTTGGCCGTTTTTCGATGATAATCATATCTGGACTCGCCTTTTATCTTGATGCAGACTGCTCGAGACTCTTCGATTTGGCCCGTTTTCCTGTTTCGATATTTAAGTATGAACAGGTTCGTGATTATAAGATTATAAGATTTCTCCATCTCAATTGTTTCCTTCAGTTCTTCGAGAGGCATGTTTTCCGAATTAAATCTCTGATTATCGCCTTCCTACTGATTTTGAACTTGGAGACAAAAGCTACAATATCTGTCGCTTACAGCATTAGACAAAGCATTGTTCGCTAGAGTTTTTCAACTAAACGTAACCTTCCAAGTATCTCGAATATTTGTATATTTGGCTGAACTTTATATTATATAGGAACTGTCTTTTTCGAGATACTAATAAGAAGGAATCACTTGCTCCTCATTTGTTTGATATGACTCGAAAATGAACAATGTATAGGTCCTTCGAGAAAGCATCGTAAATTTCCTTTTTTCAAGAGCCTCGAGACTATCTTTTGTACCTATCATCAGGGTTTTGGGACTCGATATCCTGTGACCATCTTCCTTAGAGCTTGTAGGTAGCTTACTTAATGCTATGATATCCGTCGACGTCAGCGAAGTATTAATCAACGTCATTTTTGTTGAGAATCTTGATCAGCTGTGATCATTATTCTTCCGTCCATATCATTTCCTCCTCTGTAGAAAAGTGATTATGTGTGTTTTCATTCCTCATGTCAGCCTCTGTTATTATATCAATCTCTTTATATTAAAATTTAAGAAATTCTTCTCCGTTAAAAATTCAGCGAAATTTTTTTTTTATCTCTTCGTACCTTGGCGTCTCAACCTGCCATCCAAGTATGTGTTCGAAAGATTAAGTTTGAATATCTTTGTTTCATACAAACCTTGTATAAGCTTGTATAAGGACGGACTATGGGTTCCGAGAGCAAGTAGGTGAGAGGCTCACGCGACTCTTAATGGAGAGGAATATAAGAAACTTTGTGAGGGAATCTATTTGAGGATCTCTTAGTTAGATTTAGATGAGTTCGTCTATGGACGAACGATCTGTGGATCATCATTGCAGCTACTATCCAATAGTTACTACATTTACACGACTCGATTTATAACATCAAAGTTACGAAACTGGCCAACATAACTATTCCTTCGAAGAATGGAATGACTGTGATTGTCCAGTTTCATAATATCGATGTTATAAATTATTGACGTTAGATGTCGTGTAAACACTATATTTTACAACGAAATTATTACATCGATATAATATCTCAAAGTTGTTTAATAAAGAGGCTTAGGGCCACCACACACAACATGACATAAACTGACTTTTCACATTCTTTCAGCTTGGGAATAAAACAAGTCTGACCGTGTAAACATGACTTACTTAAGTAGAAATTATCACATCAGCGTTATTAAGTCGAAGTTAAGAAGCTGTATACATATAAATGTATTAAATGTTATAGGAACACTTCACCTAGTTACACCGGAAAAGGAACTCATTTTTGCTCCTCATGATATACTGCTGGTAGTGGAATCTTGTAGGTTACATTATATAATGTAAATAAACATAAATTTTCAATATTATATGTTAGGATAATAGTGTATTTTAACCTCTCTTAATTTATTATTTTGCATTAAGGAAGTTGATATTGTACGCAATAAGCTTTTATGTAAATGTTTGGCATTTGATGCTCCTGTATAATGGCATGTTTAGATTTTTCTTTGCTTTATGGTACTTTTTTGCAAGAGATAATGTAATACAGTGATCACTTCATTTTTATTTAATATTAAACAACAAAGTAATGATCCACTGTGTTACATTATGTCATCTGTATCTCTTCCTTCACAAAAAAACTACTGAGCACTACTACACTATTATACTACTACACTATTACACTATTGCACTATTAATGTACACTAAGTGGTAAATTCGACCACTATTGCACTACTGCACTGGTACACTATTGCAGTAGTTTCTTTTCTTTTGAAGAAATATTCATAAAAGAAGTTAACTTACAAATTTTATTTTTTTTTAACTGAAATTATTTTACTATATAATATGTTTACAGTGTATAATTTTAGCTGAGGTCTCTACAAGTCTCTTTTTTGTCGACTCTTAAAAAATTCTTTAATTTTACCCAGAATTTTTAATAGAAATATCTAGAAAATCCAGGAATTCTTAGGGAATTCTTTATATTATTTCAGTAAACATTAGGTACGTCTGTTCTCGTTGTTTGAAATTCTCAAAAATTGTTGCACTTAAAATGAGATAAATGTATATATATTCGGACGTTAAAAAGAGAAAAAAAACGAAGATGTAAGAAGTGCAAGTAACGCAAACAGATCTATTTTTTTTTTACATAAAAGTTTTGATGGAATATTTAATGGGATATAAATCTCTAGGTGGATAAATATACTGGTCAGCGTACTCACGAAGAGTTGAAAGCTTATGTGTCAATGATGCTGGGTAAGAATGCAGAGGATGAGTCAAGCCGGAAGCTTGAGAGTACTGACGGAATCCCGAATGCTATATTGAGTTTGACGGCTGATAGTTTCAAGCAAGGTATCGAAAAGGGCCTTTCATTCGTCAAGTTCTTCGCACCCTGGTGCGGACATTGCAAACGTCTGGCTCCCACGTGGGAAGAGTTGGGTAAGAAGTTCTTCGGCAACGACAATGTGAACATTATCAAAGTCGATTGTACACTCGACGTAAGTAAACAATTGTGCAATGAACAGGAGGTAGATGGTTTTCCAACTTTGTACTTATATCGTAATGGACGCAAGGTCTCAGAATACAATGGCTCGCGTAATCTCGACGATTTGTACGACTTCGTAATGAATCACATGAAAACGCATGACGAATTGTAAATTTGTTTGTCGTTAAAGCGCCGAGATATGTGTGTGTGTGTGCGCGCGCGCGCGCGTGTATCGTAATGTATTCCCAATAATACTTCGAATAATTGAATTAATTTAAGACGCATGACGTTTCGATTTTTCATTGCCAAATGGAAATAGAAGAAGCGGGAATTTTTTTCATTTTTATATCTTATATATCGAGAAATAAAGAAACGATACGTTAGTATATAGAATGTGACATATTCAAATGTAATCCCGTGTAAAAAAATGTGCTATCAAAATATATCTATTTATTGACTTTGCTCATTTATTTTGCATTTATATATATAATTCTTTTTTGTTTATTCCTTATACTATTATATTATTTATTCTGTATATCTTGATAGTGGGGCTATAAAATTTTATTAAAATAATGAATGTTGATCTTGTTCTCCATATACCCAACATAAGTATTAATTGATTTCATCAGAAATAAGAAAGAATAAGTTGATTGATCTTATTATAGTTCTTAACATATGCTTGTATTAATATGCGCAGCATAAGTGATGTTCGTTATTTTAAATATCTCATTTCTGATGACTAATTAACGGATATACGTGTGTGTGTGTGTGTGTGTGTGCGTGCGTGCGTGCGTGTGCGTGTGTGTACACACACAATACGCCCGAATTAAAATCGTAAATTTCAGTAGGATCCTTAAATTGAATTCTATATGATGTAAGATCTTGAGAATTGTAGCAATATCAAATTGACCGAATGCAATTTTTATTATTTTAATTTGATTACACTGACAATCGTAATTGTTTCAATGCACAGGAGTCATAAATCCTCCCAGCAAACTGCAAACGTGTAACTTAGATGTAATGTTACATGAGTATATCAGAAATGTTACATGTAATATTATTTGTAATGATAAATGTACTGGTATGACTCTATGTCAGCAACTTTGAATATAACATTTATATATCGGAAATATATCAATATATTATCGTAACGTAATACATAAACGTCCTTTATATATATTTTATATGTAAAAAAGACGTTTACAACAGTGTTGCTAATTTTGATGGACTATATTCTCTTATTTTCAGCGTTAAAATAGGTACAATAGTGATAAAAATTGATGCTATGGTAAAAAAATGCTATGGCATGAAAAGGATGTAGCGTCATGTATGTAACATTGTAACATTTAATTTTGAATCGATCGTGAGCAATCTGCAGGGTTGTGTTCGGAGAGACATTAGAGCTATTTGAGTTATTTCATCTATATTGTTTATTAGATGTAAAACAAGGATAGGATGACATTAAAAACGCTAATAACATCTCCCTGAATGTACCCTTGACGACTGGAAGTTGAATAAATTCAATTACATATGTGTAGTATATATTTTATACGCATCAGTCGTATAACATTCGTTAAATTGCTGAAAGATTACAGTTGTGATATTTATATTATATATTTTGAATTTACGTTAGATTACATTTTTAAATAATTGTTATGATCATGCAACAAAGAAATATAACTTTTGTCCTTTTTAAAAAACCCTCAAAATTATGTAAATTGCGTATCGTCTCCATAACCATAAATTATATATCGTCTCTATGCTTCGCCGGTTTGATTCTTGAACCCATTGTTAATTGACTAAATAAATCACATGGAAACTATATCGGGTTTCGAATGTTTCAATGCTCGTTTTTTTAGTAATGTATAATCTACGTTCATTTAAATATGGCTGCATCTGGTATCTGCGCAGAGTCGTACGAAAATCTCAAGACTAGGTCTGTTCGCGTTGTTCGTACTTTTGGCATTTGACATCTTCATTTTCTTTCTTTTTAAAGCAAAATATGTATCTATCTCATTTTAAGTGCAAAAATATTTGGGGATTTCATGCAACGCGAACAGACCTAATGGCCTAGTTTATACCCTACGTTTAGGCCGCCATCTATACTCTAAATCTAACCTAAACACAACAGGTCGCGACGGTATAAATAGTTATAACCTCGCTTAAGCCTTGTGTCCATGATGCTAGAAATCGGTCCGAGTTCTCGGATCGAGAAATGTGTAATCAATCAATTTACCGGTTTTCCGTAAAAACTGTAAGCGGATTGGCTATACATTTCTCTATCCGAGAACTCAGACCGAGTTCTAGCATCATGGACATTGGGCTTTAGATGAGGGATCTTTTTCAAGATTTCCCTGACCTCTCTTATGGCGTGTGTACTATCAAATTGTTCAAATGTGATTTGTTAATTTTTTCTCTGTCCGAGATCTTGGACCGATTTCTAGCATCGTGGACACAGGGCTTTAGGCTGCACGACCTATCTAGCTTAAACGCATGTAAACGCAGGCAGACGGCCTAAAGGCGTAAAGTGTACTAAGAAACTAATAGATGGCTCTATTTCATGTTTTGTAATGTGCAATAAGCTGTGTACGTAGAAGTGGATTTTATATTATAGGTCTATATATTGTTAGGGGTAAACGCTCCGTTCGAGACTTGTCTTAGGTGGGGTAAAGCAGGGTAAAGGTCAGTGGCTAGGTCAGGTCGTTGGGTGTAAACTAGACACTAGACCATTGACTAGTACTTGGCTGCACCTGGTTTTTTCCAACATGAACGCGATAACTTTGTGTACTAATATTTATCTTTTACCATTTTTTTATTATTATAACAAGCCAATGCGAGTCAGCCTCGTGTAGAAACATAATGGTAAATATTTTTATTAATCTTTTATGGTCACACCGGAGTCAAAATGACCCCAGAACACATTTCACCTATTATCATATTCACAGTTTTCGTTTTTTGAAGACAAAAAAATTAATATTAAATGCGCTCCGAAGTCATTCTGACCCCTATACGACTACTACGGTTAAACTTTTAAAGAGGTATGGTTATGAAGGATTAAAATAAACGGGTATAGCGCCTTCGTTCTAATTGTTATAATAAACTGTCCTTAAAGAAAGAAAAAAAAAATCGAAAAAATAAATTGCGATGTATGTACAAATTTGTAGCATAAACAGTATTGATACTGAAAGATATAAACGGTTTATCGTATCCGTTTAAATACATATAGTTGTCTTGCGATAAAATAATATTTACTTTACTCACTTTTCTTTGCGTGGAACTTAACAAGGTTTACAGTAAGACACGCTGTAATTCTCGCTATCGATGATACGGTACTGATAATTTTTGTAGGTGGTGAAGTCTACTTCACGCATTTGCAAAACGTGATCCATAACCTTCTTGACCACTGGTAGGAAGCCTGTCACATTCGCAGCGGTTGCAAGTTCATCATAGTAAGCCCATTGCCTGTCCTTTAACTTGTTAATGTGTCTCAGCTAGGGACAAAGAAAAAAGTTATAATTTAACATGATCTCTTATCTAGAATAAAGTTCTAGATAACTAGAGAAGCTCATTGTTAAAGACAACCACTGTTAAAAGTTCTGATTAGCTATCGCAATGGCCAATTATGAGATTGATTCTTTGGTATGTATATAGTAATAATTATACATAATAAAAATCATTTTTATTTTAAGATTAGACATAATTGTAATTCACTAAATTATTACTATATGTTAAAGATAAAAATTCTGAATTATATATATATATATTGTTATGTATCGAGTATAACTTTGCTATCGAAAAAAAATCAAAATTTTTTTAGTCAATTATTTTTGAAGAATTTAATTTTATGCAAAATTTCTTTTATGTTATTAAATAGTAAAACAATTTGCCATATTCGTATCTGTCTGATAATCTATCCTATCTATAGGATACTAACTGGATAAAAAATTCATATAATATTTTTAATATATTAATTTTCTCTTTATAAAATTTAAATTTATAAAGATTTTTCTGAAAAATATCTCAAAAACTTCTTCAGATTTTATAAGTTTTCTTTGGGAATTACAAAATGAGAAATTTTTTAGTAAATATTTCGGAACTCAGATATAAAGAATTCTAGAATAGACTTTTTCAATATTTTTGAAAAATGTTCCAATTTATACACAAAAGCTGAGAAATTTTCTAAAATGTTATAAAACTATATAAGAATTGTGAAAAAATTTAAAATTTATATGGAAATTCTGAAAAATTATATAAAGAATTCTAAGAAAATTTTTTACCAAGGTCGTGATAATTGTTATATCAAAATATGTTTCGTCTTTCCCTGAAAGAATCGTCATTTATGTCAATCAACGACATATACAGGGTGTCTTTCCATACAGTGTGAAAATTACAACGGTTTCAGCACATGAAAACAAGTTCAAAATGTTTAATAAACATACGTCCGATTCCGAACGGTTTCGGAATTTTTTCTCGATGAAATTGTTTGTCCGATAATATTTTCGAAAAACTGTTGTTTTTACGGAATAAAAACTTATTGATGAATAAATAAAATATTGTGAATACAGTAGAACCCGGATTATTATGGTAGAGGATTTTCTGATTCAATTTAGTTCGCTCTACTTACCTATAAACGGTGATGCACCTATATGATTGAAGTTTGGAGCGTTTTTATGGAGCGAAGATTAAAAGTAAATCTAAACCACACAGACAGACAATTGACGATCACTTGTATGTATACATATGACCGAAAAAAAAATTTCCTACACTTGTTTCTGCGGTTGGAATCAAAATAGGATAATGTCCGAGATCATTGACAACAGAAAAAAAATGTGCACCTAATGTCAGATACCCTGTATATGTCGTTGATGGCAATCTATCATCGCCTCTCCAAATGTAAGCTTTTCCTGCAAATTTGTAAAAATTAATCGTGAATCACATACCAGAATACCTTGGTCCAATAGAAACTTCTTCTCGATTTCGTATTCTTCGCGCATCTGTTGCGCGGACGGTAACTTAATGCGATCTTCGAGGATCCCGAGAATATACTGTGCTTGGATATGGAACATTGGAAACGGTATCACCAACGCGGGCAAGCCCATGAAAAACAAATTTGTATAGTCCATATGCACTAGATGCTTGTAGATGGGTTCCACGTGGTCGTCGTCTGTACGTATCTCGACTTTAGCCGACATAAAGGGATACGTGAATTTGTAACCTGAGAAGAAATTATGAAATTATCTATCATGAATCATGAAGAAAGTTTAACTGGAACGCTGATATGCATTACCAGTACAGAATATGAAATCGTCCACTTCCACTGTTGAACTATCGCGGAAGGTGAAGATGTTCCCCTGGATGGACTCGACACCGGGCTTTTGCTCGAGATTGCTCGATATTTTCGAGTTGAGTTGTTCCGGCAGATTATGACTCAGATATACCTGAAATCATCAAGGGAACTAAAGGATTAATAAAAAAATTGTATCGAATCGTTGATGATTAGGATCATGATGTAAATACATCATGACTAGGATTACTATGCCATTGCTATGCGGCGGTTTTTTTTTTACAATTAGCACTTTACGACGTACGATTTATGTGGTCGTAGATGATGTATCTCAACAAAAATTCGGAAAAAATCTCGCATAAACTTTACGAAAACTGAATTTTGGATGAAATTTTAATATATATTTTATGTAAGGGCCATGGTTTACGTGAGGATACTAATTGAAAATTTAACTCAAATTTTCGCAAGGTTTGTCAGAGTTCCTTTGATACTGATGATACTTTCGGGACATTATCAGGAAGATGAAAGTATAACTTTAAATTTGTCAAATGATAATTAATAGTGCAGGGATTTATGTGCCAGCGTACTTTATCAGCATATTGCGAGACTTCCATGGCGATATCAATGCCAGACCAGGACGCGCCGAGTATGCAAACCTTCTTGCCGGTATAGACCTCTGGCACTCTGTACTGATGGCTGTGAACGCATCTACCGCGAAAGCTTTCGATACCTGGAATATGCGGAATACGACCGACAGTGTAATGTCCGTTGCACAGCACCACGGCGTCGAAAATCTTTGTGGTTTCTGTTTTGGTCTCCAATGACTCATATGTCACCATCCATAATGTCCGGCCGTTAACAGTTTCTGGCTCTATGCGCTTCACTAGGGTATTCAACTGAAAACAAACGTGATCCAAAATAAAAATAATGACAAAAAACGAAAAAGTATCAATGATTTTAACATATATACATATATTCGTTCGTAAGATAGAAAACAATACTTTATAAAAATAACGCGTTATTATCATCTTTTTTTGTTGTTAAATTCGTTACTTGTTACTAATTTTGAAAAGTAACGTGTTGTTATTACTGTTATTTAGAAAGAAACGATTCGTTATTTTTTTTCATTATTTTTTTATAATATTAAGATAAATATTAAGTGTGTATTAATTGTAACAATCAGTATTAAGATTTAAATCATAAAAGATTTAAAATCATATAAACTAATCCTTACATAGCAAGCATTTTCTTTATTTATTTAATAAACCTTCTATAATTCTTTATATTAATATTTTTAATTTTTAATATATTGGATGTTCCCTAATTATTGACAAATTTATTTACAAATTTCCAATACATTAATTAAGATCTTAAAATGATGCCAATTGAGCATCAAATTATTAAACCGCTAATTCATTTAATTTGTGATATTACTATTGGTAGTTCAGTTGCGTTTCTAAGTCCGGAAAATTAATTCGGCGCGTAATTCGAGAGACTACAAACGTGATATATAAATTTACATGAAATTATTTAAAGTACTCAAGATCCAGCTTCGATCGGTATAAGTGTATTTAAAGCGTATTATAATCGCCTAAAATTCGCGCGTTTAGTTAGGATTAGTATTTTGTGCTCCACAATATAATTTAAAATATTAATCATACTTAAACACACAAAATGTAGATAATATGATTCGCTAGCTTTAAATGTTTATAATTAAGAAACTATTAAACCTTGACATTTTGATATTAGATCTTTGTCTCAAAATGATTTCAGAAATTTTCCAGCAAGTGGTGTGGTAGCTCAAGCAGAACAAGTCATTATGATATCAAAATGATATCAAAATGACTCCAAAATGATCATTTTTCAATCATTTCCGATTCATTTTAATGTCATTTTGACGTTATCATTGTAACTTGTTCTGCTTGTTGGTATAGACCTCTGGCACTCTGTACTTAAGTCGCCCAGCATATGTTCAATTTCTTATTCAAAGAATCTTAAGTCTCATCAGATATGCATAGATCTACAGTTTTAAGGATGTTAAAATGACCGATTTTCATCTTGTCGTTAAAGATTGATTAAATATTTTATTTATGTACTAATAGATAAAAATATATACTTCTAGTTCTTCAGCTATGGCGGTTCATTCATGTAACTGTTGAGGGGGTACTTGTGTAGTAGGCTATTATTCAGATGTAGTTATGGTCAGCTGATTTTTTGCTTTATTTTTTGATGCTCGATCTTTTGATTCAATATTGTTTCTGTTCCCCTATAGGGATAAATATTTAAATAATATATTTTATATATCACAGATTCTGATAACAATGAATGAATTTACAAACGCTATACTATACAATATAATACGAAAAGCAGTGCATAATAGACCTCTAGACTTATATTGAAGTTCACTTTAAGATTTATCTTTTAAAACTTTGATCTGCCTCTAGATGGAAACTCTGTGATGGTGTAGAGCACCATCGTTTTAACATCCCTACAACTGCAACACAAAGTGTATGCAGATGCATGCGTATCTGACGAAACCTCAGATTTTTAAAATAAGAAATATATATATATTGATTATATTTTTTAATTCTTAGATTTAGCAATTTTGAAGTATTTTATTTTTTAGCATTTCTTTGGTTTTCAGTGAAAAAAGATTATCAAATTATACAAGTAATTAAATAATTAGAGCAAAATCATTATTATAGCCGAATTTATTATTATAAAAGTAAATTATGTTATTTTCCCTTTAAGGCGAATTTTGACTATTTTTCTATGCCATCATATTTAGCAACCTAAAAACGTAAGATCACATGTATAACTTACGTTACACTTCTTAGGCAAAAATCGGCCCACCATCCTGTGTCACTGGCGTACTGCCGGCCATGCAGGGCATCTTTTAATGGTTAAAACAAAATAAATGAAAGTCGAAAGTAGTAAGGACAGTACCTAAAGGCTGGATGTGGAAAAAATTCAACAAATTTCGGTTGTCAAAGATCTGTATTCAGAACGTGTTTATAACGATGTTAGCGTGCTAACGAATCGAGATGTTCTGCAGTATATATAATGTAGATTATATCATATTAAGTAAGAATAATTAAGAATTTTACAGTTTACAAGATATTTTATATTTTATTTCAAAATATGCGAAAATAAAAACTAAAATATCTCTTAAACTCTATTATTTCTTAAATAATTTTACTTTAATATTTATGTGTATACGCGGAACAATTAGAAAAATTATCAACAAGTAAGATAATACCTATAACGCGAAGGTTATAAGTCGAAGCTGGAGCTTAACCCCATAACAAAAAACGTCACAGTTACGACACAATAATTATGGTTACGTCATAATGACGTGTGAATGTCCGTTTTTTATCACAAATGTGATGTCACAGCAATGCCATGGGCCATGGTGATGTGCGAATGTTTTTGTAACATGTGTTATTTTGTTATGACAATCTCAGTGACATCATATTTTCTTTCTGACTATTGTGACTCTATTGTAACATAAATGTGACCCTTTGCTATAAGGGAAATGTTTAAATATTTGTACGTGAATTTATACACTACATATGTAGTCATTTGAACTGCGCCGAATTGATTTTTCGGACTTAGAAACGCAACTGACCACTGTAGCAGTCTCACAAACTAATTGATAAGTAATTAAAAAATTTGATATTTGATTGGCATCATTTTAAGAATATTTCGATGTACTAAAAATCTGTAAATAAACTTATTGCGAAAAATATTACCTCGGTTGTAAATCGAACCCGGATCTCTAGCATTCCGTGCGAGCATCCTAAGCTTTTAAACCACCGAGGATAATTAGTAATATTCTTCACAATAACCGATATGTAGGAATATGTACATTTTTCAAGTAGCGTATGATTTATTAAGACCGTATGATGTGAATACACAACAAGTGAGAGATAATGCTTATCGAAGCTGGATTCAACTCCCGACCGACGTAATATTTTTTGCAATAAATTTATTTATACATTTTCAGTACATTAGGGTCTTTTTAAAATGATGCCAATCATTAGTATTAAATTTTAAATTGCTTGTCAATTTAATTCGTGATATTACAGTGGTCCAATTGTCCGTTTCTAAGTCCGAAAAATCAATTCGGCGCGTAGTTCAAATAACTACACATGTATGTATTATATAAATTCACATTAAAATATTTAAGCACTTAAAATTCAGTTTCGATCGTTATGGGCATCATCCTTCATTTGTTGTATATTCACATTATACGGTCTCACAATAAAAAGTTTATTATTGTAGAAGAATTATATTACGTGTAAGAGGAATCTTTCATATAATTTTATTAAAAAATATGATGAGACCTTAAAAAATCAATTTTTTCGAAAATTGATTCAACCATTATTTGTCCCTCCACCAACCTTTCAATTCTCGTTTAAAATTTTTTTAGATATGCTTTCTTTCCGGTATAATATATCTAATAAGATTAAGATTAATCATCCTGTACGTACATATTAATCAGAAACTCGATGACGATAGTTCATGTCGAGTAGCAAAGAAACGCTTTTTTTTTATATTTCTCTTCGTTTTCATACATATTTAATAAAATGTGTTATCAGAATGGAAAAATGAGAAGACGTAATATATTTTGAATTTGTTCTTCATAGTAGAATTCAATAGAATTCAAAAACTTACTTTAATGTAGGGATAAAGATTGAAGTGCTTCGCATAGCTCATGAGGTATTTTTTTATTAAGCTATGGTGAATGAAAGAAGGGCCATCCAGATCTTGAAAGGGAAAGTCAGGTATCGCCATTACTTCCTTCGGTATATTTGTCCTGCAAGAAAAACGGAAACAATTCGTTCTCTCAGTATTTAGGTGATCACGCGCGCGACTTTTATTAATTTTATCCGCCGCGGAGTTCAAAAGATACGGCGACCTATAACCCAAGACTAGCGATGAACAAAGTTGCTAGTTATTATCAATTTAGCTGAAATAAGCTCTAGTCTATTTTAAATTTACTTGATAGACATAGACATAATTGGAAAGATATTTTTCCATCTTATGATTAAGCGTGTTTATATTATAACGAAAAGAAATATTTCTAACTCTTTCTATTTTTTACTAATATTATTCGATGTGTTATTTAGCTAAAATTAAGTTGGCTGTCGAAGGCTTGAATAGGAGTAACTTGGTAGTTTTCAGAACCATAGAATCACATTAATATATGAGAGGTACAGATGAAATAAATAAAAAAATTTTATTATCCAAACGCAAATAGGGAATTATATGTTTGCATTCGTCATAATTGTTTACTTCGATCGGTTTCGTCCAAAAATTTATATCTTCGCAAGAGCCCTTGAGTCTTTCACATTATCATGCAATGATTTTCGATCCACATTGCAGATCACTTCGTTATTTGATTTATTGTTAACGTATGCACTTCCTTTCCGCAATTCAGGAAATCGATCTTCTCATTAACGTATCACAAAGTGTATCGCGTGTCAAGCAAAATTGATCACGTTACTGCATTAGACCGGGTGTTTCTCATGTACATGTATGCAGGGACGCTGTATTTATTGTTTTTTAATTGTAGAAGACGCTTATTCGTTACGTACTTTTATTCCAAACTTGTTGCAAATTAATTTCTGTTTTGGAATTGAACTTATGATCTGCCGCCTCACCAACAGTCCTTCATTTTTATCGAAATGTAATCGCCGTGTGTGTCGCAGGAATCCCAACTTCTATTAAGAATATAATTGAGATTGCACAATCAGTTATTCTATTATGCATTATAAAGAATGACAAAATAAAAATATATTTACGCACACGCGCACCACACATACGCACACGCACACGCACACGCACGCACATATCTGTCGCAGATGACACTGCGATCAAGTCTCACGGTTAATTAGAAAAAAAAACCTATTTAGATCTAATTGATGATAGAAAATGATCTAAAAATATGTTTGGATGAGCGACTAATGCCCAATTTATTTACCTCTAGATAACTTTATCCAGGAGATATTTTCCACATTAAAATGGAGATATCTCCTGGATAAAGTTGTCCGCAACTTATCTGATGGAAGTGAAGAAATTGGGCATAATAGCAAGACAGCAGTGATACAGATTTATCTTATAGATTATTATGGAACAAGATCAAAAAAGAGAGAAGGAAATTGTGTATTAAATGAGAAATCCCAGATAACATACAAAAGACGTCTTTTAGATATCTTATGCAACATAAATGTTATTTGGGATCCTATAGTCAATAATAGCAAATGCGTATATAGGGCGTATATAGTCCCATGCCCATCCTTTTAAAAACGGATTCTTTGAAACATTCTAAGACGGAAATCCTATTACGAAAATGTCAAGGCTATAATAGTTTTTAAATTAATAGTGGTTAAAGTTTACTATAATCATGGAGCTGATATTTTGCGTACTCAGGCATGATGATATCATCATATGACAAGATTGACAAGTGATGAAGATGCTTCAGGACCTTCGCAGTTCGAAGATTATCATATAAAGAGTGTGTTCCGAGTTACGCATGAAGCGCATGAATGATGTATCATTTGTCCTTGTTGTTCACCAAATAATAAAGAAGGATAAAACGATACTTTTTACGCGCTTCATGCGTAACTCGAAACGCACCCAAAGATGCAATGACATTTTTATTAAGAAATTATTATTATTCTATGCTTCTATACGGAAACTATTTGTATATTACGCACACATAATTAATGTTGGATCATATAACAAAATATCAATTTAATAGCGAGATACAACTCGTTTCCAAATAAATTCATAATCATATATGTTCGTGTAGTAAACATTTTTGTAATATCTATAGATAAACTAAATGTTGAAAAGAATTAAATATATTGATAAAGTAAGACTGAAACATGTCAAATATTTATTTAATCCCAATATATAAATATCAAATAAACGGCACACATATTTTTCAATAATTATTGTAGTAAAACGTTGAAAAAAGACAAGAATATAAAAATTGATATAAATTACATCGATACACATGGGTATACATCGTTAAAATTTATAGAGAGTATAAATCGATATCATTCTTACTGATAATTAAAATATATACAAGTTCTCGGGAAAAGAATGTTTTATATATAATTACATATAAAACATTTTTTCCTGGTTATAAGCAATGGATTAATTAAATACCTTTAAATACTTTTAATTTTATAATTTGTGTTTGCACTATCCTCCGTTTTAATGTTTGAAGGTCATTGTTGGAAGGTCATGTGTGCCTTCCAACAAGTGATACGGTACGATACAGTGATCATGTCATCTTTGTTTAACATTGGCTGCGTTCAGCGGACTCAATAGTTGAGTGAGCACTCGCTACTATTAATGTATTGTTTTAAATCATACAATCAGCATTTTAGATCTCGAAGAATACATCAATAGCAGCGAGCGCTCACTAAACTGTTGAGTCCGCTGAACACAGCCATTATGTCACATCGTGTCATTTGTGTTGCTTGTTAGAAGGCATATTATGTATAACGAGTATTTGTTACACATTTTGTTTCAGAGCAAACAAAATCAAGAAATATATATATATTTTGATATTATTCATTCTTATAGTTCTGTTACTTAAGAAGTTAATATTTTTATTTCTTTAAACGAAGCGTTTGTGAGCAAATTTGCAGAGGAAAATTTTGCTTGTTTTAAGATCCTAAGTTCATATTTTAAGTTTGGCGGTTTAACCCGGTAACATCCTGTATATATACAAGATACACGGCCAGTCTCGCGCTTCGATATCATTGCGCTAATTGCTCTTTGCGCGAGACACTACCGTGTCTCCTCATGATAAAAAGTTATGTAATGCTTTCTATTTACTCAGCTACTGACGATCTCACCTGAGATTCTTGTACATGCTGCTGTGAATCAAAAGTCCATGTTTGTCAAGATCTGTTTCATCAGTATACACCCAGGTGCCACCGATGTGATCGGTTTGCTCGAAAAGGACGAGATTATAAGAATTTAATTTGGCCACTACATGACGAGCTACCACCAGACCAGCCACTCCACCACCCACAACAGCGATTCTCGTTTTACTACTCGGCATGATTTTTCAATAAAAAGTCTAAAAAAGATATACGTATATTAGTCGTATTTTAAAAACTTAAAAAAAAGGGGAGAGAGAGAGAGAGAGAACGAGATTAAATAATATTCAGAAAAAAAAGATAACTGGAATAAATATAAAAAGAGAATGTACCAGAGACTCGGACTGGAATTACATTCTGGAATAAAATTTCGGACCGGTTACAGTTATGGTCCAAGGCTACTTTCGACTTCGGTGTCAGTTCCGATCCTTTTAGCGATAACGCTGACCGTTGTAAGTATATATAGGCCTATTCTTTTTGGCTGAACTTTTGCACCAGTTCATCTCTCTTCCTTTTCTCTCCAGGAGGAAAGAAGGGGAAGAAAGATGAATTATGATTACTAAAACCGAAAAAGATCAAAATCTAATCTCTTCCAGTAACCACATTAGGGTAAAGGATTGATAAAAGAATTGGAACTAAAAGTTGAATTTAGCGGATTTAGCTTCGGACTGTTATCCAAACCGAAATTTTTCAGTCCAAATCCCTGGAATGTATTTTGAGACTAAGGATAATGTTACATACGTTTCTTCTTTCCAGTGAAATTGAATAACACAATATATTTCTTAATTGATAAGCAACAAGTTTAATTTGGTAATAATTTAATATATTATCAACAAACAATTTAGATTTAATTTCACTGATACTATCGTCACTGTTATATTATTTTCGCTTGTTGATCGTAAAAATATGCAGATGATATGTCCTGCTAACAAAATTATCCACGATTTGAGATACTGAAATGAAGAGAGCAATGACATTTAACGCAATAAATGTCAGAGACATTAACTTGATATTCCGATCTGATTCAGCCAAAGGCTCGAATAAGACTGATCAACGAAAGGAAGTCTACATATATTGGACTATTATCGTTAGCTGGTCTCCTCGCTCTATACTAAGATTCTACATATGGAAAATGTTTTCTCCGGTTTACGCCCCTATCCCCTTCTTTTTCTGATGAAATAGCTGTGGGCTTATGATCAACGTCAAGCGTGTTGACCTGTGTTGACTCGCAGGGTACTTGGGTGAGAGAGCGAGAAAGAGTAAAGGGGGGGGGGGAGAGAAGAGACCGATTAAACTCTCATTAATAAAAGCATAATTTCGAGCTGAAAGTTTCGGGGTCATCCCAGTTTGCAGATTAATGCGACAAGTAGAAAAAATAAACATCGTCTTTATATAAACATATAATATTTCAGAACTCGCGACACCTAAATTAAATAAATTTGAGACATCTGAGTCGTCATCATTAATGTCTAGACAGTCCTGATAAACCTCCTGCTATTTACTTTATATGATTTCAATATTCGTTTTGTCTTTTTTTTTGTCTATATCTTCAAGACCCTTTACAAATATTCGTTCTTATTTTACAAATATTTTGTGACATCTGCAAAACGGATTCTTGAGTCATCGAAACTCACGTACTTCAGTTCCTCTTATCTTCACCACGCACGTTTTTAGAATTTTTCATATACATATATCACGTTATTGGTTATTATTCAACGAAAACTCTACTTCTTTTATTATAGCAAAGATCCCTCTAATTCTGATCGAATCTACTTTCGTTAGCCGTTCATGACACACGAACTTACAACTTAATCTGTCAACTCGTCTGTATCATTATATCGGTATTAAATAGTCTGGTCAGAAGACAGCGTTTGACCCTTTTGTATTATACATATATATATATATATATTACGGTGTAACGCGCTCGTAATAATGCATTGTGTCAATGCTGGTCAATGCACATATATAGAAACTCAGAATAAGGCAATAGCGATCCGACGAGTTGGAATTCTATCGCCTTATATAGTCTACCAATCAGCGTTCAGAGATTTCATTTTTTTTTATATACACTATAATCTTGAAGCAGATAGAAGCTAGCATACTACAGTCTATATACATGCGATCAGATTAGTTGGCCTTTTTATTTCTTTCATAGCATTATGCAACAGGAAGCGACAGTTATGTACCGCTTATTTCTGTACTAATTCTATCGCTGTTGCTTCGCATTAATTGTGTCTAAGGCTTAAGAGTAGTCAGAAATCTTAAAAATAATAGATCTGGAGAAAAAGCTTATACCTCAAAATTGACAGTTGAAATGAGTTATATAACAGAAACAGTGGCGCTGCATTGTCGATGTATATAAAAATGTTATAGAATGTTGTAGAGATAGAACTTAACAAGATTTAGGCTGGGTTGTTCCACCTTTTGGTCTTCAGCTCACAGTTTATCTAAAGATAAAATAACCGGTCCTAAGGGCTGATTGTTTTAACTTTAGATAAACCGTGACTATGTTTAGACGTCACCATAACTTCGACTTAGTAACGCTGATGTTATAACTCCTACTTAAGCGAGTCGCGTTTGCACGTTCAGGAACGTTGATGTTATAATTTCTACTATATCGAGTTTCCTCGGTTTTCTAACTTTCGCGCTTTTTCGTTTCTATATTTTTATCTTATTTTTTTAATCTATGTGTTTACGCGGCTCGATTTACGTCGAAGTTATAACCACCGACGTCGTTTACACGTCCTTTTTATGTCGATGTTATAACTCTAAGACTCTTCATCAAATGACTTTGAGTTACTATACATCGAAGTAATAACTCCGTCTTAAAATAGCGTTTACACGGCATCTAACGTCAGTAGTTATAACAGATGTTATAAATCGAGCCGTGTAAACGTAGTCTGTGTAGTAAGTTATTTATTGAATAAACAAGAGTAAAAGAGTAAGAACATAAGACAGTGAGCTGAAGTTACCGAAAGGTGGAACAATCCAGCCATAATAATGTAGAGATGAAACTTAACAGAGCTGCGTTTGGATTCCCACTTGGGTGCTCCCCGGATGTCATATCATCCTTGTTGTTTACCGAACGTTAAACAAAGATGACATGACACCCGAGGAGCACTCGGGTGGGAATCCGAACGCAGCCCAGATATGTAAGTAATTAAGACTAAGGCCCATATTCAGAACGCACTTATCATGCTATATTTTACGTTACGTATATTATAGAAATTCGGAGATAGCTCTTATCGATAAAAGCGCGTTCTGAATACGGACCTTAATTTGTATGTCTAAAATCTTTAACGGTCAGACGATAATAATGATGATGCGGCAAAGGGATAAGGAGCTAATTTAAAAGATTATCTTCTATGTTCTACAGTGTTTAAAGTGTGTTCAATAATTTTTTTTACTTCAGGGAACGAAAACTGTGAGTATAACAACCACGATTAAATGCGCTAGAGTTCCGGTGTAATCATTATGGAACTTTCAAAAAGTGCATGACCACGATGGATTAAATAATTTGTGTAATATACATTATACAATTATAATTTAATTAAAAAATGTATTTTTAATTACACGATTAAAAGTAAAATTTGAAATTTGTTTTTATTCGTTCTGTGAAAAAGGATAAATCGATATTTGATCATGTGTGCACACTTTCATTCTTATCCCAGCTAACACAAAGTTACATGTAACTAACGAGTACGTTACATGTAACTTTGTGTTAGCTGGGATTATACTATTTATTGTTTATATGTATATTAATCTATGAAAATTTAAAATTTTGGAAGTTATTATTATTGCTCCTTTTCATAATATTATACAATAATAAATACAAAAATTCATGACAAACGATAATTCGATATTTGATATTACGCAGAAGTGCTCATATATCTAATTAAAATTATGGTATGTATTAGACTACTATAAGAATAATAAAAGGAAATTAAAACTTGGATCTGTATATGCGAATGAGATTTGTAGGATATTCTTAGAGATTGTTTGGAGAGTTATATAGCTTGTTACCATATCACTGTTATCACCATGTACAGGTCTACACAGTCTATTAAGTTAAAAATTAAATAATAAAGTTTTCAATTACGCAAGAAACTGTAAATTTGATTAGATTATAAAGTGCTAAGGCACCAGAGGTAAATGCAAATAATAATCGTGATTAATATTATGTTACTTGCTATTAACATTAAGATCATTAACTATAGAAGTTTATTTTGTGTGTAAATATGTTTAATAGTAATACATGTTGCAAAGATATTTATACATGTTTACATATACAGGTATACCCTACATCTCTTGATAGTCTCAGACTTCTCGTTCTCGTTTATTTCAGAGAATAAAAGAAATTAAAATATTTTTTCTATTTTTTTACTCATCCCGTTAATTGCTATTGTATTTCGATCATATTCATTGTAACTTAAAAAACCAATTATTATCGAATTAAAAAAATGATTATTTTATTAATATACTCTTTTGTGTAGTTTTCTCTTGCCACATAACTTTTATAAATTATTTTCGTAAACGAATAAACAACAATGAAAAACGATAATTAAGAAAACAAATATTAATTTCATTCAGTATTATAATATCATCAATTATCAAAATATTATCACGTTGTGTTTACGAAATATAATGTATATGTATTATGAAACATACGGTGTCCCTCTACAAAGTATTAAAACTGCTACAGCGACTTCAATACATGAAAACAAGTCGAAAATGTGAAATGTCTAATAAACATGTCCGATTTCAAAAAGTTTTAGAGTTACGGGGTATTGAATGAGAAAACATAAATCGAAGTAAATGTTGTTTAAAGTCCTTTATTCTATTGTTTTGATTCCTGTGACTCTTATTCTAATAGACTGGTAGGTCTTTTATTCGTTTCTAAAATGAAATTGAGAATTCAGAACAATTGTGGCAAGAAATACTTAATGCTGCCGATATCATCCGTGAAATTCCAAATATTTTTCAAAAAAAGTCCGAAACAATTTATTAATTCGTACTAAAAAGTGTGTCGAAGTCGATCGAAGAATTTTTGAGCATCCTTTGTAAAGCATTAAATAGAATAATGAACATTAAACAATATTTATTATAATCAGAGAGAGACCTGAGTGTAGACATCCTGGCCTTTTTTATGTACAAAACCTCGTAAGGTAATGTCCACGTTTTTGTGGTTCTCTTCCATACTATTACGTGGATTAGACAAGAGGTGCGTTCCGTTTCACGTATGATGTGCATAATGCATCATTTACCCTTGTTTAACATTCGGTGAATAACAAGGATAAAAGATGCATCATGCGCATCATGCGCGAAACGGAACGCAGCCAAGGACGACCAATCATTTGATTATTTTCTCTGACTGCGTTCCGTTTCACGCATGATGTGTGTGCATAATGCATCATTTATCCTTGTTTAACATTCGGTAAATAACAAGATTAAATAATGCAGCATACGCTTTATGCGTGAAACGGAACGCAGCCTCTGTTACGCGCGATTCATGTTTTCTTATTTCAATATCCCGTAACTTCGAAACTGTTCGCAATCGGACATATGTTTATTAGACATTTTCGATTAGTTTTCACATGCTGAAGTCGCTGTAGCAATTTGAGCAGTATATGGAGAAACCTATATAATACTATTTTATGTTTCTATATTATATAATTATTGAATTTAATAAATAATGGAAAAACATCTTTTAGTACATGGCAATTAATAAGACGAGTTCAATACTTATATTTTTCCGATATTACCTATGTATATTCATCATTTCAGATAGTGCAATCACATGTAAATAAATAAGTTTTTCACTTAAAAACATTTTTATAATTTATGTTAGATGCTTCATTGTAAAGTTACAGCCTAATGATATACATGGACTGGATAACTTTTCTTGCACTCATGCACTTACAATCATGATTATGATTCTAACTAAAAATTAATATATAATTAATTCTTTTATAAAAGCCTAAACAATAAAGCCACTTCAGACAAATATCGCTTTTTATTTCTACAGTTTGGTGTGCTGCTGTGAACGCAACAAGATCGTTTCTCCATCAAATATTTTCGAATTTTTGTTCCAATCTACAAAGTTCAATAATCCCTTGTGAGATCACAATATTTGAAATTTCAATATTTATTCTCAATAAAAGACGAAAATTACGACATCACATATCAAAGATAATGTTTGAGTCATTAATCAATAAACCACTTAGAATAAAACTCTAGATCTGAAACTGTTATATACAATATTTATTGATACAATTATAGTCAAATTTGACAAAATTCCTGTCAAAACATAGTGTTTCTACGATACTGTCCCAATACATGGATGCATTCCATATTCTTGTTTATATAATTTTATCTTTACACAATCCTAAGACGGAATTTTCTTGGTTTTCTACTCTGCCATATGACCTACTTTATATCATATTATGCTGCGTCACATATTTTCGATTATTAGCTCCGACGTTAAATCATTCAAAATTTTAAGATAACACAACGGCTGCCATATATATATGAATGCATGTAAAATATTTAAAGGTACTATAAAAAAAGAATACACACAAATGTGATAATTACGCACAATGGTTGATTTTGGTTTTAATAATTGCAGGCAATTTAGCAGTTGTTGCTAAACATATACATTCCTCTTGTTACCTCTGTATGTGTGTGTGTGTGTGTGTTGTGTGTGTGTGTGTGTGTGTGTGTGTGTGTGTGTGTGTGTGTGTGTGTGTGTGTGTGTGTGTACACAGTGGATGATTAAGATCGACAAGAGGTATAGAAGAGCAACTGCTACAAAAGGCAGTAAAATGTCAGTATGACAATCAACAGGACAGTACGACAGTCAAATGTCAGCATGACAGTCTTTTGAACACCATGAGGTCATGGGAACACTGAGAACTGTAATTCGCTACGATACCATTTCGTGCCAACCGCTGCTATTTGAAGAGTTGGTTTCAAGCGAAACTGAAAGGATAAGAAATATGTGAAAAAGAAAGGAATGCGAAAGATAGTATATTAATATGATATATTAGAGCAATTCTTTCATACATGAAAAAAGTGTATCTTAGATTTTATTGTGTAAAAACTCTCTCTTACCTGTTTTATCATTTTCTCCATCTGAAGAATACGATCTTGGGCCCCATATCCTTACTGTAAAATCATCCGATACGGAAGCCATCATTTGGTGATACACAGGATTCCATGAGACACAACTGACTAACCTACTGTGTCCAGTAAGAATCGCTATAGGCAATTCTCTTTTGACATGCCATACATACACTTTATTGTCTGTAATAAAGTAGAAAAGAAACAATTATATTTGTTCATAATTATTAGTCACAGTTGTTGCATAATTACTTTTCTTTAAAGAAAACTAAACAGTATATAATGATGTAATGTATAAAAATACATCTTATTTTTGCATATGACAAACCTTCACTGCCAGAGGCAATAAAATCTTGATTAACTCCTCCGAAACAGCTATGGATAGTAAAATGTCCTTGAGTGACGCCTTGAAAACGCCTTATAAGGCATTTATCTTCTAAATCCCAAAGATGCATACCTTGATTTGCCACATTAAGTAATACGAGTCGATCTGTTCTGTCTACGCTAAACGACATAATGGGATGATCCTCTTGTAATCTGTAATGATGCACAGAAATATCTCTCAATAATTTTGGTCACAAAATAATACAGGTTATCAATCATTATTAAATCATACATAGTAGCATCGCCTAAGTCGTCGAAAGTATAGCTGCGAATTCTGTGATGTGAATCAGCCGCTAGAACAGTCCTCCCGTCACTGCGACACCACAGACATTTTACTCTTACTCCTTCCCATGAATCAGAAACATTGCCGTCCATATCCTGAATATTTTTATATTTACAATGTATTCAATTAGAATTTAATACATCGAAAAAGAATGTTTGGTATGTTTAATAAACTTTTTAAATTTTTCTTGTTAACTATTCGGCTGTAAATGTTGTATGTATATATTGTATATATCTAGTAAGGATTACAAATTTCAAGATAAATCAAATTTTTAACTAAATAATTGAAACATATTTCGTTATTCAATGACATTGTTATTTTGTAGTGATTGGAAATTTTGGACAATATTTTGTAATTGGAAAGAATTAATATTTTACTTATTGAGAATTTTTTAAAAATAGTTTTATGTTTCATAATATTAATATTATAAATTTTATTTATTTTGAAATTAACGTACGCATTGATAAAATTGACCACGAATTCCTCCCGTCACAAATTTATTCGAATCACGATGCCAGGCACAAGCTGTCAGCGAGTCATCCGTGCTTTGTGTCAATTTTACGCGTAATTCGCAATCAGGCGTATCGATACTCCAAAGCCATAGTTCTGGGCAATCTTCAGGACCGCAAACAATTAGATGATTGCTATCAGGGCTCCAAGCAAGTAGTCCTACACCATATGTATGACCCTCAAGTGTTTTCCTATGCGTCACTTTTAGTGTTTCCTACATTACATTTAAACAAGTATTTATTAATTATACATATATTCGGAAACAAAACTATATAAGCTATTTGCTACTAAGCGCACTCATTTTAAATTGTAAATTTTTTAATTAGTTTTTTAAACAAAAATTTTGAAAGAGGTCTTTATTTACTACAATTTTCCAATTTTCAACATTATATATTTTTATATATTATTATGTATCAACTAAATCTCAAATTTCTATCAAAGTGAAATCAAAGTCTTGAAATTGTCTAAAAAATAATGAATAAAGTATTCGAATAAGACTCACCTAATTAATTTCATATTTAAAAAATTCTATTTATGTGGGAATATTGAAATAAACTAAGTGGAGAATCAAATCTTTCTTTCATTTACTTACAAAAATAAAATATATTGTTTATATAGAATAGTTGTAAATGAATAAAAAAAAATTTTTTTTTAACTCTGACATTGGGCGTTATTATACGCATGAATATAATAAAGCCCAAATAAAAAATTAATTAGAAATAATAAAAACAATAAATATTATCTTTCCAAATCAGTTTTAAAATGATTATTAATCATGAAAAAGAAATTCCTTAGGACTTACTCTACTATCAAACATTACGATTATCTTTAATATTGTCTGTAATTAACTCTAATACTTTAGAAATTTCTAGCAATTTGAATACAATTTTAACTTCTTAAAAAATAGCAGCATTATAAAAATCGTTAAGGTGCAGCCACAATAGAAGGAATAAGGAATTAGGAATAAGGAATAAAGATTTCAGCCTATCAGATATCGGATACACCGGAATACACGGTTTCTGATAGGTTGGAATCTTATTTCTTATTCCTAATTCCTTATTCCTTTTATTGTGGCCGCACCATTATTCTCTGGTATAAGCTACACATAACAAACAAATAACAATAGTCATAATAATAATTACATAATAATTACAGTGGGCCTTATTTAATAAATACATTGCTTAAAAAAATACTTATATTCATTTAAAAAAAAAAATTTATTTATTTATTATTTTCTATAGCTAGGAAGTTGAATAATATTATAATGTATTATAATAAACTATGAAACAATGTGTGTGTGTGTGTGTGTGTGTGTGTGTGTGTGTGTGTGTGTGTTGTGTACTGATAAACTTTGCAGCGAATTGTTGGGATTAAAGAATTGGAATCGATAGCAACAAGTTTATTTATTAGAAAAAACTTGTATGTATGAGCCTAAAAATGGCTCAAAATAGTTTATTATTCGTTTATTCTTTTTAAAATTTATTCTTAGAAAATTTTTTGTTTTCAATCTTTTGTTATTCAAAAATTTAGATATTTAAGTTTTTTTGAAAAAAAATCGTGTCAAAGTTGATCAAAAAATTCACAAAAAATTTTTTTTTTTTCAAGAGAATACAATATACACACACTGTTAACGCGCATACAGTATTATGTATGTATACTCACTGGATCTACATCCCATATAATTACAGTCATATCTTTAGAACCTGTGGCGAGCTTGAGACCATCGGGTGAGAATTTGCAATACCAAACTTCGTCGCAGTGATCGTTGAGTACCTGTATGGTATGGCACGGAAATTGTTCCTCGCCACAATTATGATCCACAAGTAGAGAGACATTTTCTAGATTTGTCTGCTTTACAAGAAAAATCATTTTATTATGAAACATTGCATGAGACATTATCGAGAATAATTTTAACAGGAAAAGTACATATACTTATTCGTTATGTGTATAATAATAATAACAATAAAATAAATCGCTTTCACAGATGTCTTTGTATTGCACAGAATCTCAATTTAAAAGTCATATGTACATCTACAACTTCGAAAAATGAGAAAGGTTTTATAAAAAATTTTTTTGCATATATATCTTATTATATAGCAAAAATTTCGCAGTTATAAGAGAATATATACAATCAAAAAATTAATGTTTTATAAGATATCTCAAAATATCAGCATTGAAGTAAAATATTTATTTTTTAATAACTAACAGAACTTCAACAAGATATATTATTTTAATACTTTAACATGCAAAATAAAAAGTAGTACATTACGATACAAGTGCGCAAAGTCGGTGTTTCCCACACGAGCGAAGTTTGTCGCCCGAGCGAAGCGAGGGTGACAAAAAAGCGAGTGTGGGAACACCTACGCAGCGCACGAGTATCGTATACTATTTTTCCTACTATCGTGCTCAAAGTTCGATTTTGCACACGCATTTGCGCAAAGTATCACTTTCCCACACTTGTAGTTTAGCGTGCGGGAAAGTGATACTTTGCGCACGCAAATGCGTGTGCAAAATCGAACTTTGCGCACGATAGTAGGAAAAAAATGTTATGGAAGAAAATTCGCTGCTTTTTTTACATAACACGATACTTTTAAACAAAAAGTATCGATGAAGTTGCGTATATATTTTATAAAAAACACATGATACAAAAAAATTTGTTACATGCATCATATTTTGTTCTCCTAAAGTCTATTCTATAATGTGCTCTTTGTTTCCTGTTTCTTGTTTTTTTACCTTTTGCTTTTTTCTCCTCTGCAACCATTTCATCGATAATTGTATTTCTTGCTATGTATTTCTTGTTCCTTTCGAAGTTAACTTTTATCTCGGGCGATATAAAACAAAAAACCGGATAAGAAGTAAAAAGACAAGATGTAAACAATAGCAAAATGCAAGAAACAGGAAACAAAAAGCACATTGTAAAACAGGCTTTAAGCAGAACGGATAAAATTTTTGCCCCCAACCAGGAAGTGAAATGTGTATGTTTCTTTATAGTTTTTGGGCTGCAGAATCACGTGGAGCAATCAGTTTTCCATATAAACATGAAGGGAACATAAAGAATAAAATCCTTTATTCACATCGTTATAAAATTGCTGTCAGTTATGCTTTAATAATTTAAAAACTAATAGCTTCCGTAACGATGTGAATAAGGATTTTATTAACTTTATTTCAATGTACCAATTTTTTTCTTGAGTGTAGGATCGTTATGATAATTTTCGATTTTTCGAACATAAGGAAATGTAGAAATAAAACGATTCGGAATCGTTTTATTTCGATCAGGAATCGTCGATTCCTGATCGACCATGTGAAAAAGGTATACACACTTTTAACTATCTATTTCTTTACCTAAATAAAATATTCAAGAAATCGAAGAATATCTCTTATTTCTGAAAGAATGGTAGGTATGTTTAATTTTATGAATTTTGTAAGTGTATACATTTTCTTCACATAGCTTATGCAATTAATACTATTTCTCTTATCTTTTGATATTGTGTTGCAATTGCTGAATAGACATGTATCAACAATTTATTATGTATAATTACGTTAAAATTGAATTAATATGTGACATTTTTTTGGATTATTTGTTTTTTTACCGAATTTCATATATTCAACCTTTTCATGAAATTATCAATGTAGAAGAACTCTACATAATCATTGTAACATTGCTGTTTTAAAGCACTGTTAACTATAACATCATTTCATTCAATGGCACTACGGTCCAAATCGAACTCGATCTTCTCTGGAGATGAGATTCCAAAACAATAATTTTTCCGGAATTAGGTCGTTAACCTAATGTCGAATCTCCAACTTAGGGAATCGATGCATCTATTGATATATCTATTGATATATGAGACCTACAGTTTTTAACACCGGATCCGAACGGCGGTGGTAAATATACTCTCGATGGTTTGCCATTGCCTTCCGAGGGGTGGCAATCAAATCAAACTTTTGTGTTCTGGGTGGATTTGAACGCTGGGATTTTCGGCATAGAAAGTAGTCACACTATAACATCATTAACGCTTTAAAATAGAAATTTCAGCAGTTAGATTAGTAAGCGTATTAATTATGTCAATATTTAAAAGCGAGTTAGTGTACAAAGGCACTTTCGCTACCACACGCGCGATGTGCCCTGACTGAATGCACGAATTTCAGACACTACAATTGGCGAACTTTAATCGTTTATAATTTAAAAAATATTATAATCTTGAGATATTTTGTATCTTCGTCTTATCTTAGAATATTCCACAAAATCTGCTAGTGAAAGGATTCACACTCTTTCTGGGACACTTTGTGTATGTGTATACACACAAGCATGCACGCACGCACGCACGCACACATGAAAAAAATTGAAAGAAATTCTCGGAAAGATAGTTACAAAACAATCTAAATTCTCTAGCTCTATTTTCTTATAGTTACAAAATATAAAAATAAAAAGTAATATTACAAGAGATAGAGCATAGTTTGCGATTCAAATCGCAATTTAATTTATTAACATATACCTGCGAATGCGTTATATGATACGTGCAGAGTTGATTTTGCATTTCCACAGCTTGACAAAGTAAAGAATGAAGTCTGCGTGGCGGTAACATAATGGAGGGTGGCAGAAATCTTTGCAGTCTGTCCATAAGTGCAGCCCTGGAGGCTGCTCCTTTGCCATCCCAACCTGCGCGTGTCTGTCAACAAGTGTCCATTTGCTAGTGACCAAATTTTCAGTTATAAATTAGTTTCAACTATATTTTAAGAATGAGAAAGCTTCAGTTGTTGTAGGAACTTATTAGTACACGACCTAAATCAATAAAATGCCATACGAAATCTATGTTCATTATTTAAATCAAACATATGGAATACCTGTAATTCATCTCGTCCAGTGCACATCATAAATAAAGATAACTGGTGAATACGACCGGTATTATGCCCCAAGGGTGTAAGCTCATTGCGCAGTACATGTAACGCATCAAACACCATGCCTTCTTCTAAATATTCTAAATATTTTTGTTCTAGCAATAAGAATTTCATCTCCTACGGATAAGAAAAAGATGTTGATCGAATTGTCAATCTAATGTTTTACTAAAAGTTTGTCTGCAAATCTTCCTAGCTTTTTAAAATTGCGTTATCTTTCTTCTTATCATTATTTAGTATTTAAGTATTTAAATATATTTCAACAGTATTTTCTGTGTGTATGTATATATGCAACAAATTTTGGAACTTTGGAACATCAATATTCTACAATATTTTGTCCAAGGTTGGTCAAATTGTATTAAAAGTTATCAAAGGAAACGAAGCTATATATTTATGTATTAATTAAAATTTAAAAATAATTCTATTTTTCAAAGAGCATTTTATTGTACTAATAAGTCTTTTTTTTTTTTAAATGGTATATTTTTGTAGTGACTCTTCATTAAATTGCCATCAAATTTTGTTTACATTTTACTATCGTATTTGAGCAATATTAATGTTTACATCTGACTGTTAATTTAAATGTCAAACTGTACAAATATAATTTTCACTACCAGTTACCTTAGACGATCTATACGCATACGCGCGCGCGAATACGAACATTTCGCACATATACATACACATGGCAAAAAATGTATATATTTTTATCTTGTATGTGATAAATATACATGTATACATATAACAAAAAACTAATAAAAAATATATATAATAAAAAATTAATATATTTATTATACACTATATATAATAAAAATAATAAAAGATACATAACAAATATTTACATACAATCTATAAGAACAATCATCAATTATACGAGAAAAAAGATTTACCACTAAACTCTGGTTTGCACTATCTAAAAAAGACTTCAGTTCATTGAGGTCGTGGTCTGCTTTGTTCCAATCGCCATCCATAACATGCTGCCTAAATTTTGCAGCAGCGGGATGATCTAGACGACAGCCTGATTCTTGCATAAGCAAATCTGCTGTGCGACTAAAAATAATATCTTTTGTTACTCGTTAATCATAAATTATGATTTTCATATTTAATCTTATTAAAAATTTATGTAAGATCTTTTAAAAATTTGTATTAATAAATGTACAGACATGAGTATTTATACTAAAATAAATATAAATATTTTACCTGCCAAAGTTATTGAACAATAATATACAGGATGTTTTGTAAAAATCATAACAACCCTTAAGGGCAGATTTCTGAAATCATATTGAGACGAAAATTTTGACACCAAAGTGTCAAGGATATAAGTTCTTGAATTATAAACACTTAAAGTTAGCGAATACCACCTACAGTTCGTGCACTTAGATACAGTTGGATTTTCCGTTTTATCTGAACGTGTGAATTATCTTTAGGCGGTATGATTCGATAACTGCTTATAATTCAAAAACTATTAAAGCCTCGACATTTTGGTATTAGAATTTTCATCTCAAAATGATCTCAGGAATTTATTCTTAAGCATTGTTACGGTTTACTAAACATTCTGTGTATACACGCACACACACACGCACACACACACACACACACATATATATATATATATAATTTATTAATTCTTATCATTAAAGTAATTTAAGGACATAATTATAATTTTATTTAAACTTAAATCATTTATCATACTTATATGAAAGATAAAAATCTTTTAATGCTCTCTTAAGTTATCCTATATTATAAAATGTAAATATGTATAACTGACAGACATATATCCGTATCTCAAAGTACATTAAAATTACTTTCTATCATACAAATACAATTCATATAATTCTCTTGATAAATTTGAATTAATAAAAATAAAAAATTGATTATTTAATGTTATTTTGGTAAAATGATCATTGCACAAAGAGTGTGCATACGTATATACATGACATGCGAGTACACATACATGTGCGTATGTATGTGTATACATGCACATTTGTAATTTATGCTATAAAAAAAGACAAATATATTTAAAAATAATTAAATTGAATAAACTACTTTTTTACTTTTAGACTAAAGTCTCTTAACTGATCTGAAAAGTCTCTGATCTGAAAATAGTGAGAATTAATTATAAGTTACATACTCCAAACCAACTGTCTTTAAATGTTGTCCAATAAGTCTCACAATGTCTTGATTAGTTTTATCCATTATTTTTGGTGGTCCCAAACTCTGATTTATATCTCCATTCACACCATTAATGTCATTATCTGATTCTGGTAATAGATTGCCATTAGCATGAGGCCCACCAGAATCTGCCTTAGCACCATTTTGTTGCAGCCCAGAAGATACACCACCGTTTGAGGCCTGCTGTTGCATTACGCTGTCATGCATACTGGAATGTTACCCACAATGGCAATACCAGTATATTACCGTATTCACTTGAGGGCATATCAATTAGTATATCTTATATATTTGTATAGAATTGGAAATTAAATTTTCTCAAGATTTTCTATAATCCTGAGAAGTTTATATAAAAAGCACCATAAGTTGCTTGTTAACAAAAGCAATTGTTAACAAAAGAAAAAGTATAATTCAGCACTGATTTTATATTAAAGAAATGATATTAAAAAAAAGTTCTGGAAAGAAAATTAAAACAAAAAGTGATAAAAATATGTTTCGGAGTACTCCCGAATTTCTATTTTATTTAAATTGGACTTTGACGTGCTTACGCGCAGAAAAGTGGTGGAAAAAAAAGACAGATTACCGATAATTATCCATGTCCGGACTGGAGGAGTGGTGCTCGTCCGCTGGTCTTAGGGTAGTCGGTACAGAACTACGGGACCTTTTGCGCGGTGGCGGAGCGAGTCCACCGTCGTCCGACTCGCTGCTCGAGGCCAGGCTTATGCGCGTACCGCCCCGTTTTTCACACTATTATTGTCCCACGGGAGAACCGTTGGCGAATAGCGGCACGGACTAAGACTGGGGCCAGGATAGAAGCACGCGCGCAGCCACGATTGCGTGAGGAACGGAAAAAAGAGCCTTTCCCCCGTTTTTTCTCTCCTCACCACTTGTCGCGTCGGATTTTATAAGTGTTCCTCGCACTTCCTCGCGTGTCCTTTGCCGCGGACTAGTCACCGTCGCTATTCCCACCGTTTCCGCGAGTCTCGATGACGAATGTCAAAGGAAACGGGATCTGTCTGCCAAAACCGATACGAGTCAGAGAACAATGACTGCAACACAGCTGATACTTGTTTGGATCCGTCGTTTACGTCACGTCGTACTCTTCTTTACGGATAGATTAGCGATAGTCGCGCCTACTACATCCGCTCGTTACGTGCTCTCACAGTGGGTGCATTCGGTTCAGAACGACAACCGCGCTTCAACCGCTCCCTGAGTCCTCACTCAGCTCTTTCATCTCATTGGTCTGATCTATATTTCAGGATCCAATGGAACGTACCAATTAAATGAAAGAGCACTCACTGACCGCTTATATGCTGGATTCACCCTGCTATATATACATATAGGCTGCTTTCCAATCGCGTAATCTAACGGAAATAGAAATAGCAGTAAACTTATCCGTTTGTACTAAGGAGTTGGCAGTCTAGTAGTATATATAATCTGTGGTTCTGCTGAACGCAGCCTTTGTGCGCAGGACCTTACCCATTGTCTTGCATTCCTTACAATGTGGAATTATTCTACTCAATTCTCTTTTTGATTGATTGATTTCTGCTAATATCGGTAAATATTTGCATCATTGCGATTAATGAGTTAAAATGTTTGGCAAGAAAAAAGAACCAAGACAACCTAGACCAGTTGGTAGTTTAGAACAGGTATATTGTTTTATTCTTTTTGGTAAATTGTGTATCACACACATGCCGATATCTCTACAATGAGTCAGTAGTCGATAGTCCTAATTGGGGTTCTATAATAAGTTCTATAATCGCCAATCGGTCGTGAGAAGTTCTAAACGGTCCTAAATCTTAATTGGTGAAGTCAGCTAATAGCCAATTTGCACAACCAAGACTACCGATTTTCTTAAGACTGGCTAAATTTGATTTTATTCCTTTCCATTAGTCGAGCTAAATGACTCGTTGTACGTACAACTTGTAGATACGAAAAATTATAATTTAGATTAAAACTAGTTAATGGGCTTTCTGCAACAAATCATTATCTAATCTTTAAATCTTAGGTGATAAGAAAATGACTAATTGTAGTTGATTATTCTTCTCACATTTGACTATAATTGATCAGTTTCTTATGGCTTAAGACTTAAAGCTTAAATAATGGCTCATTGTAGAAAATCGATTAAGAACGCTTCCTAGGATTTTTCATTCATTGTAGAATGGAAAATCCTAGGAAGATTTCTGACTACCCCGACTCACTGTAGAATCAGCCTCTTGCATTTTGGATTATGATTATTGTGAATTATAATGGATTAGTAGTATATATTTGTAGTTAAAATATATAAATTTGGTATATCTTTATTCTGTACGTTTGTTTGTACATACCTTTGATTTTTATTAGATATTTTGTAATAAAATGTTTCTCTTTTTTATAATATGGTCATAATATTGCATAATGGTCATATTTTATATAGTATGGCATTTTTGAAGTACCTGATATAAATATTGGCAGTATCAATAATAACATGGAAGATGACGATGATGATGATGAAAGTTTAGAAGTTGAATTAGCTGCTTTGGCTGCTGGTAATGATACAAGTTATAAAAGCAGACGCAGTGGTAAGTTGGCTTTACAAATTTTGTATTTTATATTACAGAAATATACATAATAGAATAAGAATTTTCATAAATTTATAATATATAGTTTATTCTATTAATCTGTTATCTCTTTTCTTTTTTTTGCGCGGTGTCACCCGATGGTGAACATTAATGTATCTTCAATCTGTCACTTTAGGTTGTATGGCACAAAAGTCCATAACTTAAATTTTATAGAACAGTTTTTTTTTATAAAAATTTTTTAAATTTAAATTTCATTCATTTTTGACAAAGATATTGTATATATACAATTTTAAGCTAATAAAATACCACAGAACTTCTGAACCTATATACAAATGTTGTAGCTATATTTTATTATAATTATTATTTTGATAAATGTTATAGCTACACGCAAAAATGCTGCTGATGTAAATTTGGATGAAATGGTAGCTAATTGCTTAAAGGATACAAATTCTGATGAAGAACCGACTGAAGGAGATGACGATCCTGCATTATTGGTACAGTAATATATATTGCTTAATAATATATTACTATCGGTATAGTATGATTGATTACACTGAAATTTTTCATTGGTTTAGAGAGAGTTACAGACGCTCACAGGAAATAAAATTGTGACAGAAAAGGCAGATATGCCAGAATTAGTGAAAGAAGAACAAGCAGAATCTGATGAACATGAAATTAAAGAGGAAGATAATTCTATACCAAAACTAATCGAATTATTGCAAGAAAGGCTAAAAACTTATGAGATAGCTGAGGAGAAGGCAAAAAGAAACGATGAAACTAGTAGAGCTAGAAGATATAACAGAGGTATAAAAACATTGAAAGAAATGTTGGTTTCCGTACAATCGGGTGAAAGTGTAAACGAAGCTGACATTCCTCCAGCTTTGCCTCCTTCAGCTACCACTGAATCTACTGTTCAAAATATAGGTAGTACATATTTTTTTATGTATACTGTCTCAGATTTTTTTTACCTGTAAATTTGTTGATTATCTGTAATTAATCTTATATTTTACTTTAAACAAGAAAATTTTTGTATGATGTATAGATAAGTTTTTTAATTCATCGATTGATCGATTATACATAAATGCAGCTTTTATGGAATGGAGCAATCAATAAATTAAAAAACCTACGAGTTTGCATGTGAAAAAAATTTTGATGAGAAGATTAAATATATAACTTTGTATTTTAGTATTTTAATTCCTGGCTAAATGTATTCTATTTATTATTGTAATTTTCTAGATATTGGAAATTTGCGATATTGGCTTTTATTCCATGTATACTTTGTTTTTATTGCAGAAGAAAAAACATCATCGCCAGTGAAAGTTAATGAAACAATTGTAACATCAGATACCTCAAATAATGATAATCCTCCTGCAGTAGAAGATGTCACAGTTGATCAAGAAGCTTTGGATAAATTAAAAGAACAGCAACAAAAATATAAGACTGCAGCAGTTGCTTGGAAGAGGGCGGGTAACAAAGAGCAAGCGTTACAGTATGTAAAAATTGTAAAACAGTTTGATATAGTTATTGCTGCAGTCATTGAAGGTGAAAAGCTTGATTTGTCAGATATGCCACCTACCCCAATTTTACCTTCTCCAACTAGTACTGCAACACCAGCTGCAAAAGAAGAAAATGAACTTCAACAGCAAGGTGCTCCAGGTAAGATGTACACATTCTTCATAGATTGTAAAATTTTTTCAAATTTGTCATACATTTGTTAACGTTATGACACACGCACGCGCACATACACACACACACACCCACACAAAACCCAATTATCGACATTGCAGTTTGATCAAAATTTCCGAATTGACTAAATGGAATAAAAAATCCTTTTACAGGATTAAAGTAAATGCAATATTCTGACGTGGTGTAGTGGATTTTTTATTCCATTTAGTCAATTTGGAGATTTTGATCAAACTGCAATGTCGATAATAGGGTCCCTCCAGCATCCCCTTAATACGTGTCTGTGAAGCGGAGTTTATGTCGAGAACAAATACAATTTTTTAAATTGAGACCCTTATCATTTCTTAATCCAATGTGGCATTTAAAGCTCCCACCATCGTGATATTTGCTTTATATAAAAGCTTTGTAATCTGTACTTACGAAATTGTGATCCACAGACCAGTAGTTTACATGAACAAACAACGTGGAATTCTAAGAATTAGACTTAGATGTCTAATTAAAACTCTGTTTTTCTACGAAAATTCATGTATATGTGTGCGTGAGATATTGATTAGTAGTATATAGCGATATGTCAATGTGTCGTTTTTATTAATAAAACTCTAAAACAGCGATTTCATCAAAGTTTAGGCTAGCTCTCCCCCCTCTCTTCCTCTTCCTCTCCCCCCCCCCTCTCTCTCTCTGCTATGGAATCTCCTTAACAGATTTATTCAATGATATCCTGTTCAACCTATGTTCTTATTTTAAATTTCAGTCTTTAGGTTTGTCCTACTTTTGATGGCTTCCAGAAAATTAAAATGTTAATATTAGAGATAGTTTAGATAAGTTTTGATAATGAAAATTTTTTTCCCAGTTTCCACTATTCATTTTTAAGAAGAAAAGGTAATGTGAGGTCTGGTACACTCTGTATATATAAATTCGTATTTATGATACACAACAGAAAACTATACATAATATTCAAGTGTTGATAAGAAAAAAAGAAAAAAAAAAGAAAAATGTAATAATGTGAATATAAATTATTGTGTTAAAAGCTGGTCCAGCAAATTGCAACCCTGAGAATATAGAAGGAGCTCTCAAAGAGCGTCTCGAGGTATATAGAAGAACAAAAGTAGCTGCTGAAGATGAGGGTAACACATCTAAAGCTCGGAGATATGGTAGAATTTGCAAACAATTTGAGGATGCTATAAAGTTATATACGCATGGAAAGACAGTTCCGTTGGAGGAACTTCCTGTTCCACCTGGTTTTCCACCGTTAATATTGACTCCACAAAATAACGATATCACCGTGCAACCTACATCTGAGTCTGAATTGTCTGAAAATAACATTGCAAAAAAATCTGTGCAACCAAAACCACCTATTCCTCCTCCTAGAGGTAAAAAGTCGTCTATATAATTTACATTTATATTTGAAAAATATAATTCTTCATATTACATGTTTTGACTATAATATTGAGCCATTTTAAGATATTCAAATAAACGCAGAAATGTTGTAAAACGGGGAATGCGGTGATAGAAAATTATACTTGTAGATGATATGTTAGATGAGGGCTGATGACTCATCGCCTTATAGAGAAACAGAATTACCCACGAACGATTGATGGTAATTACTCGATAAAAATCAAAATAAAAAAATATATAAATTGTAGAAAGTATAAATTTGTTACAATAACTTATGATAATAAAGACAAATAAATCGTTACTCTGATAAAAAAAACTCACCGACAAGGCCATACAGTTATGTTTCGCAATATATTGAGAAGAATGCGTCAGAATGAGTCAGAATAGTTATAATAGTCAGTTTGAATATACATATATAATAGATGCAGTGTTAGAAACAGAGTTATCAAAAAGTAAAAATTAGAATCAAAAAGATAATCAATACAAATAATAGTCAAGAAATAAAAGTTAAAATGTATAATTGTCTCAACAGACAAACAACTGACTGAAAGAATAATAATTAAAAATTATTTTTGGCACTGCAAAGTCAAATCTTGTTTATACTCGATATATAAGTATGAAGGCCCTCTGTGTTTGTTTAGAGATTAAGACTAATTTTTTTTATTTTTAATATTCAGCATCTCGGAAATTAAACGTTTACCATAGCATGGTTCTTCGCCCAGAATTTTGATATTATCCTATTCAAGCTGCAATGTATGTTCTGTTATAACAGATCGGACACACACACACGTAGTTCAGCGAATGTGATTATGATGTTCTATTAATTCTTGTTAATAATTGTTGGCCCGTCTACCTCACATATGATACATCACAATCCTTGCACTTGATTTTATAAACATCATCTGCACATATAATTTTCTAACTTTTCAGTTAGAAATTACAGTGTTCCTCGTTCTACAACATCTCTGCGTTTATTTGAATATCTGAAGATGGCTCAATATTTTAGACAAAACGTAATATTAAAGATTTAAATTTAATTACGGTGTATTTTATATCTTGATTTATCTCTTTTTATAATTGATTTTTATAACTGACTCTTATATGCTCTTTCTATTACTTGTGTTCTATTCTTTATTAAGATACAAAACTATAAGGATACAGAACTGTAAAGAAAAATTGGGATAAGAATTAAAACAATTTTGTTGTTTTTGTGTAAATTCATCTGTTTTTATGATATTTATCTGTTAGAATATTTTCTATGAGTGCATTCTCACGCATATGCGCATGTATTATTTTATTCTTGTTGTTCACCGAGTATTAAAGAAAAATAAAATGATACATTATGCGTACTTTGCGTGAAATGGAACACATTAGATTTATATTCCCTTTATGCTGCGTTTTGTTATTAGGACAGAAATCAAATCAAAGGATTACATCGCGTGCAGAAAAGCAAATGCTACAATTGCAGTTACGGCAACGTGAATTAAGGCAAGCTGCTCTAAATGCAAAGAAAGACGGGGATATGGATTTGGCACGTGACTATTTAAGACAAGCGAAAGGGATACAACCTTTAATCGAAGCTAGTAAAGCTGGCTTGCCTGTTGACATGACTTCAATTCCATTATCACCTCTTGAAAAAGTAGAACTTAGTACAGCACAAAAGGATGAGAATTTCATCTTGATATCTTCCGAAAATTTCTCGGAGGATTTGAATGGGACAGACGATACAATTTATGAAAATCTTGAAGCTCAATTGATGAAACAAATTAAGGTGATAATTGAATAATTTATAGTGCAACAGAAAATGTAGTGCTATTTTTTATATTATGAAAAGATTGACATTTGCATAATTTATTAAATACCATCTTTTTTGGCTTAACATAAATTAATAATTATACAATTTATCAATCTTTATATAAGAATTGACTTTACAGTGGTGTTTGTCTACACGAGATCATTCAAAAGCATTGGGAGATGTTCCTGGATATAATAGATGGGAACGGCTTGCACTGAGCTACACACGAGATTTAGATATGCTGAGAGTTCGAAAACGTGATTCATTGCCACCACCACAACATCATTATGAAACAAAAACCTATCAAATAGTACAGTTAGTATACATTAGTTTTCTTATTGGTATATGTAATTTAGATATAGATATGTGAGGTTTAGCAAAAAAGAGACGAAATTACATTAGAAAAGTTGTACATTATTAAAAATTTTGTTAGTTTGTTTTTTATGCATTATGCTCTACGTGTTATGCAAGATTGTGCTCCTGTCCTAATTCTATACAATATATAATACATAATCTTATTGATTTCTTGTCAAATTATTTATTAATTTCTTTTTTATATTATACAGGTTAAATCTAAAAGAATTTATATTTTTTTCAGGAGTTGCACGGATTTAAACGATAATGATATAGAAATTTCGATAATTAGAGGAATCAATTATTCTCGAGAGGCAGACACATATGTAATGTATGAATTTCCATTTCCATTGGATAATCATCCTATAGATAGGACATTGACGATTAAAGATTCTGCCAATCCTGAATACCAAGCCATATTTTTGCTGAATGGTATTATAAATCGCACCTCTAGACAATGTCAGAGAGCATTCAAACGACACGCCTTGAAGTGTGAAATTTGGACGAAAGGGTAATTTAATCGTAGTGTTTAATATTAACTCTTTGAGCGGTATTGACACTTTTTGGCGCCAATGCGTTTTATATGACTCATTGAAGTGATTTTCCTGAAACGTAGAAGTTTTGAGATCGTAATTAAATTTGAAGTCAAAATTCAAAATGGTTGATAAAGTATGACGAGTCAAGAATTTAAAAAATGCATAAAGAGAGAGTGTCAACATTTTTTTTTAACTCTTCATTTAATAAGGATTTTTTAAATCGCAGAATATATACGCGCGCGCGCGCACACACACACACACACAAGAAGAATGTTAAGTTTTGGTCATTTTTGAATCAAAAGTGATACCTAAATTGATCATTGAAAACTGTGGGATCTTCTGAAACCAGAAAATAACAATTATTTAGCCACTAGGCCCGGAAAAAGTTATGAATATCGGGATTTATTATTGATTATCGAAATAGTTATACAATATGAGCGTTTGTTAAGCTTTGAACCTTTTAAAATAAAATTGATTGCACATTTGATCCCGAAAGACAGGTAGTAGAGACAGTCTACGTATGTTTTTCTAATCTTACTTTGAACGATCTTTGTATATATTGTAAAACATATCAACTAAAATAAGCAATAATAATGTTTATTTTGGAATTTTTTCATTTTACAGACCATCATATTGCATCAGCCATTTTGAATTTTTAAATTTTAATCATAAATTCGTTTTTAGAAACTTGAAATATCTTTATACACTCACTTTTACGGAAATCGAAGTATTTTTTTCTGTTCCCAAGAGAATACATTTTGTTCGAACATCTTGTCGCTCAAAGGGTTAGTTTAAATAAAAAATTTTAAGAGAGCTTTAATCCATACCACAAAATATTAGAATCTACAATTATATGATATCTGTACAAGGTGTCTATTTTAACTTCCGCATTGAAATATCTTGAAAAGTATAAAAGATATAGAAAAATGTTGAGAGCATCAAAATTTAACTGTAATATTGCTGCAATAGTTTAGTTGCGTTTCTAAGTTCGAAAAAATTAATTCGGTGCCCTATTCAAATGATTACATATATATTATATACAAATTCACATAGAATTGTTTAAGCATCAAAGATCCAGCTTTGACCGTTATGGACCTTTATTTCCTATTTCCTATTGGTTGTGTTTTTACATATACGGTATGTAATACAATTTTTATTGGTTTTGTATCTCTCTACTTAATATGCAAAATAACAATCATATCATGTAAAAAAAATCGTATAATTTCATTTTAAAAAGTGAATCTTTTGAAGTGAGTATCTTTTTGGTGCCTTCATCTAGAAAAAAAATACGTCCCCCTCGAAACCGTTCCACTTTCATCCAAAACATTTTTCCATATCTTTTCGAAATGTTTTGATGTAAAAGTTAAAATGGGTCACCTGTATAAATTCGTGATTATGATCGAATGGACACAATAAATTATTTTAATTTTTAAGCATTAAAGGCATCCTAAAGTCGTTTATTTTACGGATTTAATAACACATATGATTTATGTGTCATTGACTACACTACTTCATCAATATGCACACATACGTACAAATTTTCTAATTAACGAGATGGTTGCTTTTGCCTACAAATCGATTGTCTACAGTATCTTTTGTCTACAGTTCGATTGCCTACATGTATTATTGCCTACAGCTCGATATTGCCTATATACGCTTTCGCGCACAAATAAAAATTTTAGAAACGGAGCTACTTTTGCCTACATGTACTATTGCCTACAGCTCGATTGCCTACATGCGCTTTTGCGCACAAATATAAAATTAAAATTAAGTAAGAAAATGATTTATATTTTTAGGAAATCTGTCATGTGAACAGTGGGGTGTCAGCGTAGACAGTATCCGCTTGGAATATTTTTCCAAAAAAATCTAACCCTAACTAAACCATTTGTTGGTGTAAGGTAGCCCTTATTTCGCATGGAAGGTTGTGAGCTGTAGGCAATAATGTATGTAGGCAATCGAGCTGTAGGCAATCGAACTATAGGCAATAGTACATGTAGGCAAAAGTAACTCCGTTTCTAAAATTTTTATTTGTGTGCAAAAGCGCATGTAGGCAATCGAGCTGTAGGCAATAGTACATGTAGGCAAAAGTAACTCCATTTCTAAAATTTTTATTTGTGCGCAAAAGAGCATGTAGGCAATCGAGTTGTAGGCAATAATACATGTAGGCAATCGAACTGTAGGCAAAAATGATGTAGGCAAAAGATACTGTAGGCAATCGATTTGCAGGCAAACGGGATCCCCCTCTAATTAACTATAATTTTTTATATTAGGTATTTAAGTCTAAGAGCTCAATATTGTTTGTTCATGTAATTCCTAGTCCAAGTCAAGATCGTACAAAGTAAAAAACTTATATATGAAGCAAATATTATTACGAATTGATACCAGAAGCCGATAACAATACTTTTTAATTTTTCAACTCTTTTTGTTTTTTATATAAAATTAACCGGTTTGGACTATATAGTTTATACCTTAATTGTGGAAAAGGATTTTTTAATTTATATATAAAGGCAGCTGTGGAAAAATACTTGAGAAATAATTGGTAAAACGGCTTTAGGATTCCTTTAATATAAATATGAAGATTTATAATGCATGATTAATTTTATAATTCATTATTCTAATATCTCAATGTTATTAGATTATCTTATCTCATTTTTTTGTTGTCAAAGGGATCTTAAAGGGGTAGAATTATCAATATTACGAGTTAAGGAGTACTCCGAATTGGTCGTATAGGTTGTAAAATTCTTTTGTACAATTAAAATACACACAAAAAAAAGATGTGAGTCGATTTAACGAGAAATTTAAGAAAGTTTTTAAAAAAAAATACATTTAGGCCTATATTCTGTAACACTTACAATTAATGTCAGCAATGATATCGTTATATTGTCGTTGTGCAGCTTTTTTACCGTATATAAAATCTGTAATGATAATATAACGTTACTGTCATTGAAGGTGCTTTTACACAATTACAAATCGCTAAACGTAGATCGCAAATGCAGACGCAGAATGAAGATTTGCGTTTGTTTTTTCATTACGTACGGTTGGTTTTCATCTGCGTGTATCTTGCATGCAGTGATAGTCATTCTGCGTCAGCATTTACGAACTACTATATGTTTTACAATTTACAAATTATGTAGAGGCACATTAAGAGTTATAGAGGACTGTTTTTTATGGTTGAATTAATGTGTATTTTTGGAACTTAAAGTGAGGTAGGTATATGTTTG
>NW_017296201.1:321955-350412 GCF_001594075.2 Trachymyrmex cornetzi | reverse complement strand
CACTTCGTGCGATCGATTCTTGATATTACTACTCCAGTTTTGTCCCTTTTTTTTTAAATTGTCTGGTTACGGTCTTAGTCTTAGAAGTTGGCTGCTGGTCAACTTTACCGATTTACTGATTTCGACCAATTCCAATTCATCGATTATCCTTCAAACTCGTTTTCGACTACAGATTATAGTCGGTAGCTACCGACTCATTGTAGACCCAGCATTAGAAATGCTTTTCAAGACTGACAATAAATTCGGCGCGCAGTTAAGGCAATTAAGGGATTGAATATGTAGTGTATAAATTCACACAGAATTATTACAGCATCACAGATCTAATTTGATTGTTTAGGATCTTTATTTCCGATTAATTGCGTAGTCGCATTACGGCCTTATAAGACCATAGATATAATACTATTAAATCATTGATATATTATATATCAATTTATCAGATAACTTCAGCTTCTATCTCATATTCTTCCTCTTGTTAACGTGGACAGCTTCGCATAAATGTGTAGTTGCACTATAATAAAGATATTAGAGTGTCAGATTAATTGAAATTCACACACACACACACACACACACACACACACACACACACACACACACACACACACACAAAATATTTTTATAAATTACGTATTATATCTGTAGATTGATGTCATGAATTTCATCAACATTATACAAATAAAATTTACAGTTGATAATATAAATATTATAAATACATAGTTACATACGCGCTCTAAAACTTGAATAATTTTCAAATATCTTTCCCAAAAATCTAAAAGATGTTTCTCGGAAAAGTCTTAAAGACGTCTATTTCAAGATGTTTTTAAATGTCTTTTAAATCGATCGTTTTTTACCTTTTTTGTTCATATATTTTAATTACATAAAAGGATTTTATAATGTATACAATTTCGGAGCACTTTCGTAAACAATATGCGTAAAGGGGTCATAAAGGGGACATAAGACGTCTTGGAAAAATCTTTATGACATGATGTCTGAAAAATATTTTGATGATATTTTTACGACGTTTTATGTCCGGATTTTGAACTATCGTTCACTGTGCTTTAACTTGTATAATGTCGATAATTCTGCCACTTTAACCCCTTAAAGGAATGCTGCAGCAATAGCTGAACTTGATCGATCTCGACAGATTTTTTAACTCCATTTTGATATATCTAAAATGCGAACATAAAACGTCTTGAAGACGTTATCGAGATATTTTTCAGATTTCATGTCATAAAGACGTCTTCAAGACATCTGTAAGACATCTTATGTTTTCTTTTTGAACATGCATGTTGTCTAGGCAAACTAACTCATAATAATTAATAACATACTTTAATTGTGGAGAAAAAATTTTAAATATGCGTGTAAATGCAATTAAAAGATTGGAGAATCTGAAATTAATCACATTTCATCAGTAAAATAAGATAACTCGGGCATTTCCATGAGGCTTCTGAGTAGTCACCACAGTCAATGTTGAATCGTCACTATTATTAAATCATGATATCGCTTATGATGTCACGATTATTGAATCGTGATCGTAAGGCTCCTGAGTATTCACCTCAGCCATCAATATGATGAGTACTCAGGAGCCTTAAAATAAAAGACTGCAATACATCTGGCATACACCTATCGTCTGCTTATCCAACACACTAATTTATTCGAACAACATAACAAAAAACGCGAAAAGTAAATTATTTTATTAATTATTATTCTATAAACAGAAAATGGAAATACCTTTACTATTACAAGTTACTTTTTTTGGTAATAGATTAGTAACGTTTTTTTTTTTATAACTATAACGGTTACGTAATATTTTTTTTGGCAACGATAATAAATTTTATAATTGCTTTTATTGTTACTTTTCATATTTTGAACCTATTTATGATATAAGTTTTTATATAATCTTTAGCCGATATATAATTCTTACTTCAAGACTGTTTTGTTATGTTTTAAAATGCTAATGCGACTCTGTGATTGCTTTATGATGTCTTAAGAATATCATAAACCAATTACACACCTATATTAACATAAAAACAAACTTTTTGAATACCCATCTTATCGGAGGATTATTTTTCCATGTGTATTTTTTATTTTATAGCCTACAAAATTTCCGTTTTTAAAATGAAAATTGGTACCTTTAGTACCATGAACAGTTTCCATTTTATTGGAATCGAATTAATCGAAATATTGATTGATTAAAGACTAGATAAACTCATAACATTAAGTAATCTTTTTGAATTTTTGATTTCTAATGACCTGGTTCCGAGCAGCACTGCTTACCATAAAACGCTTTTTTTGAAAAATGGGTTCCCAAACATCCGTTATAACTTTGTTATAAATTATATAATATTTTTGCATTAAAAAAAACATAAAGACTTTGTTAAGAAAAGCTCTTTTAAATATAAAAACTTTTTTATACAAAACTATACATAAATTTTTTTTAAAAAATTCACGAAAACTTGTTTTATTTTATTTCGTGACTAAGCGTAATCCCTTAACAAAAATTCCATGCATATTGAAGTTTAATGTGCAAAAATGATATTTTTGTGATATTTGTTATTTTTTCATAAAAAAGGACAACATTATCTAAAATTCTGATCAGAAGTTGTGAATGTATTGTTTATCCCCTATAAAATGCACTTTTTATTTATCTTACTATTTAGCTATGTTTTAAAGAGATTTTAAGTTTTTCTAACATAGCAAAAGTTTCGTCGATGAAGTCATATGTACATATTTATAATTTCTAGTTTGTAACTATCGATACACAGTATAATTTACTGTTATAGATTCCGCTCAGTGCATATGTGCATGTATACATATACATAAACACACAGGATATCTCATTTTAATTGCTTACCTCAAATATCTCAAAAATACACATTTAAAAATGTTTTGAACAGAAGTTGTATGGTCTGTGTATGCGTATCGATAGCTACAAATTAAAAATTCTATATGACTTTATCATTCTAGGCGGAAAATTTGCTGTCTTAGATAAATCCTACATTTTAAATCTTTCATGCTTAAAAAGTATGATATTAATATAAAAGAAAATGTTATAAAGAATGAATAATACAGTCGTGACTTTTAATTAAAATTTCAAGATGACGTTAGCTTTGTTTACAAAATGTCAAATATTACAAAAAGCTAATTTTTGAACATTAAACTTCAATTATCTTGGAAACCTGATGTGCTGGAATTTTTTGGCTTGCGGCATCATTTTCAGCATACGAAAATCTTGTAAGAAATACCTAGTCTGATACAAAGTAATTTTTTGCTATAAATTAGTGTTATCTTTACGATAGATGATAATGAACGTTTCGACGACAGTAAAAAAAGTTAGTATTTGATCGTAAAAATAGGCTTGTATTATCTCTCGCTTTTTCTCTTTGGTTGAGGATATCTCATATATATATATATATATATATATACATTTATTACTCGATAAAGTATTAACATTGTTCAATGGAAGTGTTATACCCAAAAAATAGAACATTGTTTGCAGATGCTCGCTGAATCCCATCCTGTGTTGCACTCATCCCAGGTATGACATCCCTATATTTTTGTAGAATATGCAGATATATGCACAGAAAAGTTTTGATGCTTTTAAGTACAATGTATATTTTGTATGTACAGGATGTCCTGAAATTCGAAGATAATATTATTTCAGCGTGAAACTTTGTAAAAGATTGAGTATTAAAAGTGCAAATCATTTTTTTCCGTAAAGTAGTCTCTTAAGTATAAACGTTCAAAGTTTGACTAATCATAAACATTGGTTAAAAAGTTATCTGTCCTTGTGATAGCGTGCAAGCAGTGGTAATGATTTGTTTAATATCTAATACCATTGCTCGTACGTCACAAATGACTTTATAACCAACGCTTATGATTTTAGTCTAAGTTTATACCATATACTTAAAAAACTACTTTATGGGAAAAAATGGCTTGTACTTTTACTTTTACTTTTATTATTTAATTTTTTTACGAAGTTTCACGCTAAAATAATATTATCCTCGAATGTCGAGACACTCTGTATATTGGCCGTTTTTTTATTTTTTAAATAAAAAAATAGATATAATAGTGTTTTAAAATAAATTTCTATGCGAAGATTGTTGATTGGTGTTTGTAGAGCTTTTATGTGTGTGTATAATGTATACCTGTGTATACAGGCTGTCTCATTTTAATTACCTCGTATCTCGAAAAATATGGAAGATACGGAATAACGTTTCAGACAAAAGGAAGGGGGAGGGGATAAGAGGGTACATTAAGTTCGACCTTGGGCGATGCCGTTAAGATCAAGTCAAGGTTTGAGATTCAAACTTCAAATTTTTTAAATGTAACTCTTATTTTTTATTACATATTCGTAGCTTACCTCGAGAGCCTTTCATACTTTAATAAAATATGTTTTCATTAAATATTTTTCGAGTTATATAAGACTTGGAAGTTATAATACCGTTGGCATTAGCATTATCCAAGGTGTCCGATCAACAACTAAAATCTGTTGAATGTTGTTCAGAATCATGACTTAAATAACACTTGTCAAGATCAAGACCATTGGAGATTGTTCCTCTTATTTTCATTTTTGCGTTAAAAATTCATTTTTACGTAAAAATGAAAATAAGAGGTACAACTTCCAATGGCTGTGATGTTGACAAATGTTATCTAAGTCATGATCTTAAACAATATTCAAGAGGTTTAGCCATTGGTCGAACATCTTGGGTAATGCTAATGCTGGTGGTACTTTCAAGCCTTATAACTCGAAAAGTATTTAATGAAAAAATATTTTATTATAACGTTTTGAAAACTCTTTAACATTAGCTATTAGATTTGGGAATAAAAAATAGTGTTCCATTTAAAAATTTAAATTTAATTTTGACAGGGATTTTCAAGGTCAAAAATGTCAGCATCATTTGCCCCCTTTGATATCCTACAACTTTCATCTGAAATATTGCTCCGTATCTTCCATATTTTTTGAGATATTCACTAATTAAAATGGAACATTCTGTATATAAAAATATAAAATTATTTGTCATACAACAGACGATATTGTGAATTTTATGATATTACACGAGCAATTTGTAACAATATACTTAAATTGTACAATTATAACAACACACTTACAATTCTAAACATAAAACGATATTTTGGTAACGATATTTTTGGTAATAATATTTTTATATTATACTTTTTTTTATATTACAGAGGTTTCTTTCGAAGTGATAGCCTACTTGGTACAGTAATGGTCAAGTTACAACCACTAGAGTCTCAATGCATTCTACATGATTCTTTTCCAGTAATTAAATGATTAATTTTTTAACACTCTTTATGTGCAAATAAAAATAAAATAAAAATGAACTTATCATTATATATTTCAGCTTATGGATGGCAGGAAAGCAACAGGAGGAAAACTGGAGTTGAAAATTCGTCTCAGAAATCCAATTCTTTTTAAACAAATTGAGAATATTACAGATAAATGGCTAACTATTGATCAATAATTTAATTAAATTTATCGACTCGGCGAAAATTTACGTTTAAATTTTTTATTGGTTGTATCAAGAAGCCTTTGAAAACATCGAGAATAAAATACTATTTTACAATAATATATATTAATAATATATTATAATAATATATATTAACAATATTACAAAATAAGATAAAAAACAATGTATACATATTTACATAAAAAAAAACAATTATATATAATAAGAAGCTACGAATAAAATGTAAATATGCTAAATGTAATTATAATATAGATAAACTACATGTAATAATTTATATACAAACATAAAAGTTTTGACCATTTTTTATAAAGTAAAATGTCCATCGAATTAATTACGTTTATTTATGTACAGGTAAGCCCATTTCAATTGATCGCTTTAAATATCTCTTGAACAGTGCATTTTAGGAGAAAATGTTTTAGACAAAAGTTTTATGATTTCAAGGCGGACATAAGAAAGTAGGATACCATTGGTTTGACCTTGGGTGCTTTGAATTTTTTTAATGGAACCCCCCCCCCCCTTTCTCCCATTTTCATTACATGTTCTCGTAGTTTACCTCGAGAGATTTCAAACACTTTGATAAAATTCTTTTTTATTAAGTACTTTTCGAATTACAAGACTTGAAAGTTACACTACCGCTGGCATTATCCAAGATGTCCAGCTGAAATCTCTTGAATCTTGTTCAAGGTCATGACCTTGATAATATTTGTCAAGATCAAGCTTATTAGAAGTTCTTCCTCTTATTTTTATTTTTACGTAAAAATCCCGGAGCTCCTTGATATTTTTCTCATGTTATCGCTTATTTCTTACAAACCTTAAAATCATATTGATGCGCGAATGTTTTTTCAATATCGAATCTTTGTTGATTATTTTATATTGCCAATGTTGCTGCAACATTGAAATAATATTGAATAAATTAATATTAAAGTCACTCACCCGGGAGTAATCCGCGATATCGTAAATGGACGTGGCGAAGTAATTTTCTTATGTTTAAAAATTGCATAGGATCGATAAAAGGCGTAACATTATGAGATTCTTCATCCATGTTTTAATGAAATGATTTTTAGAAGATAATTCAAGAGCTCGAGGATGAAAGCAAATGAAATGTATTAAACAAAAATATTTCGTGTAGTGTTATGTAAAAATTAATTTAGAGATCTAATATTCTTGGAATCACTGTTTTCGAATATTAAATTGCAACGTTTGTAAGATATTACTTCAACATTGAACATTTCTGCAATGCTTTTTTAATAATTCGCAAAGTTGTAATTTAATTTTGAGATGTTGATTCAATATAATGCAACATTGTTTATGACATTATTTTATAATAGCATATCAATATTATAGAATCCTTTAAATCAGTGTCAATTTAATCAAAATGGTATATTTAAGGCTAAATAAAACATTTGAAAACGTTACATGTTATTAAATATTGTTATAATAATATTATAAATATCGTTATAGTAATGATTTTTTGCTTACTGGATATGACACGTTCAGTAGCAATTACAATTTTCACCGATTATCGCCAAATTGCAGTGCTTTATTTAAAAAAATAAGTCTCTATTCTTCATATTAGTAGCTTTATATTCCTTGCTTTTACCTATACATACAATATATATGTTACACATTGATTGGTTAAAAAAATAGCATAAAAGATTTGAAACGATGTCTTGTATTTTGTGAGATGTATGTATCATGTAGTAATGTAATTGACAGAAGGAAACAGAACAATGCATGCACTGAAGCTGAATCTACGTTTCTCTGAGAACAATATAGCAGATGAATCTCACTAACAAACTATTGTCCGATAATTGTTCAACTCTGTCTCTCTAACCAGTTCGCTATACCATTAGTTCATTTCTCAAATTGTATAGAAATTCTCATTTTAGGAAGATATTTTAGAAGCATTTCATATATAAAGTCGTTTTTTATATGCAAAATGAATCGACTTTTGATATTTGCTTCATTTTAATAATTTCTATTTCAAAGTGCACTTTGATACACTTTTAGATTAGAAATTTTATTTATAAATAATAATTTATAAATATTTATAAAAATAGGAGAAACACTTTTAAAAATTCTTTTATTTTTACATTTATAAATAAAGTTTCTTTGCCTCATTTATCTGTTAGCGTATTCTTTTTACTATTTTAATTAAGTTATTGGAAAGAAATTTTTTTGTTTTTCTCTCTTTTTTATTAGTTTGTTCCCAAGCTTAAAAAATTTCATAAGATGAAATTTATCTGTTTATTATTATTATTATTATTTATTATTAATTATATATGAGCAACACGTACTTGTTACTCATACGAACGATTTTTTTTTTAATTATCGTATGTATATGTATTTGTGTCTCATTATTTAGAATTATGTATGACATCTGTACTTATTTAATATATGACAAAGTAGTACAAAATTTAAAGAGTATCATTACAAATTATTCAGTTTTGAAATAACTAATAAAAAGATTATTTTGGATTTTTAAAACAACAATCAACATACCAACAATTAGTAATCTATAAATATGATATATTTGACTCGAAAGTATCTAATTTTAATACATATACGTGATTACAAAATGTCTATGGAAATGTATATGGTTGTTTTTGCAAATTATAAACTGCTGTTTTGTAAGTAAAAGTTATATTAACCTTCGCTCACCAGCAAGAATCTGGGAGACCTTATTAAAAGTTTCAATTCCTTCTAGTAAAGTGGAATAACATCAATTTACAAGGATAATAATACCATGAAAAAAAATTTTCACGTTTCGAAAACACGTACGCGCCGTGTCGATATTTAGTTTATATTTAATTTACATGTGGTGCGTATTAATAAAATATTGTTGAGGATCTCTCAAATCCTCACTGGCATCCACATTTCAAAATCGAGATAAATAGATTTTTTAATTTTAATACTTTTTATTATGTAATGTATGTATACACTATTATTATATATACACATTATTATAAAAAAATAATGTGCGACTCGTAGATGGCTATTCAGAATGTTTTTTGTCATGCACAATCACTCTGCGATAAATAGTTGTACAATATCTCAGTCAGAAGTAATAATGGAATCGACATCGAATCGATGTCGATTCGACGTCAAAAGCATCAAATCGACGTCGATTCGATGTCAATTTCATTGTCATTTCTGACTAGGATTGTATCAGCTCAATCTCATATATCTCATGTATAGGTAAAAGCGATAATGTGCAATGTAAGTTACATTCACAATACATGCAGGAACTTTGCAAGCTCTTTGAACTCCGTTCTTGTGAAAAGCAATAGAAACACTTGGAGCATATTTACGAATTTTGATCAATCGCGCATTAGGTTTACACGATGTTATAGTGCCAATTGAAAATACCTTCACACACACAGACTAGACAAACATGTTTCACTAAAATTAAAAATTCATATGGAAAATTCAATATTGGAACACAATCGCTATTAATTAAAATCATTCTTTTTCTGAATGTTACAACAAGGTTTATATATATCATATAACTATACTATAAATTAATGTATTCATTGCTCGCACTTGCATCTGTAATTCATGAAAGACAGAGGAAAGTACGAAAGGCAAAGAAAGTTATAGACGCGAAAATACACAATCGATCCCCTTATAGATACTTGAAAGAACGGTCGCGTTAAATCAAGTAGTGCCTATATCGATCGCATAATCGGAAAACAATGGGATTTATTTGCCAATTAGACAATTAGGTCGGTCAGAAAGGGTGGCCCGTAGACTACGGCCGACTGAAAACTCAGCGTCGGTCCGGCAAACGTGTACGACTGTACGTGTACGGGGATGTAGAGAGGAGCGCAGACTATTTACCGCGTGCATACACGTAACCGTGGCAATGTTGACCCTTTGGCCTTTAGACGGGGTTACCATGTGCAAATTAACAATGTTTGTTCGCTTAACCCTTTTGCTTCTATCTCGATTTCTGCTGTTCGTCGTCTTGTTCTCACCTTATATACGCAACGAGAGATTACTGAAACAGCTTCACAGTCTTTTTGCAATATTCTTTAAAATTTTCGTTAAGCCACGTTAAGCATCTTATGATTTGCGACATTGTCAAATTTTTCTGTTTAAGCATTTCAATGTGTGTATTCGAAACGTTAATACACTAAGAGATAAGTATTTGTGGCTATAATATAAATGCATGGTAAAATAATATGGTTAGGAGCTTCATTTTTACGATTACTATTGTTATATGAATGTAGGCAATAATAATTTATACATATATATAGTTCTCTCACAAACATGAAAAGATTGTGACTGTAAATATTATAATAATTTCGTCGTCGTCTTGAAGTGTCCGCAGATACTACAATCCGATTACAGATCGACAATTAATGCTCGAATACACCTACACACATTTTCATACCCATACTTACAAATACCTATGTATGTATCTGAACCCCTTCCACCCCTCTCCAATCCACTGTAGAGACCTTGATGCACATCTACCCGATATAATCTCTCTCTCTCTACTACATTCTTACCCATCCACACGATCCCTCATCGGCCTCATCCTCTCCCTCACTTTCAATACCTTAATTACCTTAATACATCTCGAAACGTCTTGACATTTTTTTCAACGTAGCCCAACGCATCCTCACTCACTCATTGCACATTATTATCTATCCTCACTACCCTTTAATTACCACTCTCTAATCCTTATTTCACACATTTCAATGAACGAAACCCCGAAACGTCTCAACGTAACCAAACACATCTTTGTGTCACTCTACACACTTTACTCCATATTAAACAACATAAAAAGGATGAAGACTGATGTTTAATCGTATATTAAGGGGATCCTAAAGCTGTCTGCATTACCGACTAAATCGTAATTTTTCTATAACAATTAATTACCTTTTTCCTCTTTTACAAATTCCAAAATCAGTTTAAAATAATATGACAAATGAAACATACGGTAAGAGACATCTAATAGTAATTATTGCATAACATCTCATTACATGGTTACAACATCTCTGAAAAAAGTTCTATTACCGTATATCCCCATGGTTTCATTAATCCCTAGATTCCCCTACATAGAATATTGAATATCCGTTGTTGAAAAAGACTACCAGAATCAGCAAATCAACTTTTCAAGATCACATAAAAGTTTATCGCTATTTTTTAAATAGAATTACATGATTTTTTTTATCATTGTGCGTATGAAAGGCATATTAAAATAGAATTATCAAAAAATCAATAGTTTACGAGATACTTAATAATTTTGTTCTATCACATTTTGACATGAAATATAAAATATCTCGTCAACTATTCACTTTTTGGTAAATTTTTGGTAATTTTAATACATATTTTTATGCACAGTATAATGGGAATCAATTGGTTAGGTTAAGTGTAAAGAAAAAAATTATATAACTGTTTTTTTTAATTATATAATTCGCAATATGCAACTACATATCTTTTTGTATCTTGAGGTACAGATTTTTATCACATTTTATGTTAGAAATGCTATATTCTTTTAATAGCTGTTTAAGAGAGCCTAGATAGTTTGAGGAAATATTTCAAAAGAGCTATACATACATGTATATAACTATACAAGTTAATTATTTTTTTGTTTTAAATAATTCCCTTGGCGTTAATTCATAATGCGTTAAGATCGTGTCGAAGAAATCTCAACTGTGCTTTTGTTTTTTTCTTATGTTGAAACGTGTTCGCGTTCCGACACGACGTATTTCCTGATGTGTCACGTGCTTCGCATCGATGTATCTCTCCTTTTTTTGAAACCGTTCCCTGCGGATAGAGTTCGGTTACGCCATTTCTGCTTATTCGGCACACACGACCGGACGTGACGTCACTGAAACTACGTGAAGTGTTGATTGTATGCCAGATGCGACTTGACACCCGGGGAGTTCTACCTTCTCGCTATGATTCACTCGCGTTACCGCAATGGTGCAGTTACTTCGTTTTTGAGCGATAGAAATTTGGATTGGGTGCAAACGGATCAATATTAGAGAACTTTTATTGCTATATGCTATATACTATGTTTATTCTCAGCAACCAGATTAATTTTAAACACTTATATCTCGACATTTTAATGTTATGTATTCAATATACGAGTATATAATTCAGATGTAAATATATCGTATTTTTAAGTTAATAAATGAGAGTTAAAACTGATTATGAATTTTTATAAGAGAATCAAAGACAATTTTTACGGATTATATATTTTAAGTAATGATAAAGTATATATGTATAACACGCACGCGCTAACACGCACTTTTACAACCTTCTATTGAATATTTTTTCTTAGATATTCATAATTCCTTCAATTTCATCTACATAATTAAAAAATGAGGTATTTTACATGTTTTACTGGCTGCATTTCTTAGCTAGTGAATATCTTTAAAGATTTATGTATTCTTCTTCGCAAGCGATACAGTTTAAATTTAATCTCTTACACGTTTGTGCAGCTCTTCGCTCGTCAATAAATCTAAGCGATATTCAAAACCCACCACAAGAAGGTGGAATGAACAAGTAACAGAGCCACCACTTCTAAATTTACATGTGAATCTTTAAGACGTTATAGAAAACTAGCTTGGCGACAAATATATCGGCGGGCAAAGAGCTGCACAAATAGCGCATACCACTTCTTTAGGAAATAATCAAATCTATTAAAAAAAAAACGTAATGCTGAATAAAATTAGAATCTTTAACATCGATAGCTTAGAAGACATTTGGTATATAAGAATATATCCTGTGGAGATAGTCGCAGTTTTCTTAGTCGCTAAAGTCGATGAAGCACTATCGTGAGTTAATTTATTTTGTAACAAAGAGCAATCGTAAGAAAAAAATAAATAAACGAAAATATTTAACTTATAAAAAAAGAAGAAAAAATATTACGCACATTGGCTTTGATCTGGACATTGGCGATTTTAGGAAAAATAAGGAAAATCGCAAAAACGACTAATCTGACGCTATTTTTTTAGTAATGTTTTAATGGATAACAAAACCAAATATAATATTTATATAATGAGTTTCCTACTATTTTATAGTACTTTTACAAAAAAAGTTTGGTTATTTGACACGACCGTTTATCATTAATATACTTTTTATTTTTATTTTTTGCCAATTTTGCTAAAATTTTCAGACTTTGACCGATTTGAGGGGGCAGAAGATATTATCCGATCAATATGATAACACCATATACGTTGACACTGGAAAGGATCCGAAGCTTGGATCGAAATATATAGCCAAAATGTTAAGTGATTAAATAAATTATCTTTGACACCACTAAACATCTCGTATTTGATTCAAAAAATTTTGATTTATCGCAATTGAGCTTTGATTCTTTATTATCTTATTTGGTTATCACGTTACAATTTTGAAAAAAATTGGCATTAAAAAGACAAAAAATGGCAGTATATTTTTAAGACTATAATCTTTTTATTATATTTCACTTTGTCAATTTTATATTGCTTTTTGATTTAGCATATTCTGATTATATTTTTGATACATTTTTAAGTGTTAAATTCGAAAAACACAATAAAAATTGTGCCACACAGTTATTTTACACGTTTAATTTTCTTGTGCTGTACAAAATAAGAATGTGAATTTAACACCTGCGCATGGTGAAAAAATTTATATACCCTCCCACGATAATGGGACATCGTTGCTGGATGCTGCAGCGTGAAAATCGGAAAGCAAGGCACATAAGAAACGCTATCGATATATATAACTTTTTTAACAAAAGAAGAAGGAACTACTAAACTTTTACTTTTACATAAGATTTAAATGTAAATAATCGAACTGTACAATTTTTATAAATTTGGATCATTAAATTTCTATATAAAATCTCATTGTATATATTTTTAAAACAACTTAAAAAAATTTAAATTTGGTTGCCTTATGTAATTAGAAATATTGAAATATCCGAAGAGGCAGTGAATATTATTGGGGCTTTCCTATAAGTCAATCGGCTTTATACCTATTTATATGCGCGCGCGAATAAGTTTGCTATTTCCATATAAATAGAGTTGCGTCTGTTACTGGCTTTTTTTCGAGCGTACCAGTGGTTCTCGTATGCGTATCGATATTGTTTGGGATCAAAGCGCGTGCTTCTTCTTTTCCCCCTTTGCCCTCTCTTTTTTTGCGTCTCCGTCTCTTCGTCTCTGTTGGAGTTAAGAAGAACATTGCAAAAATGTCCTCGCGCGTGCAATCTCGGGTGCACGAAGGTCGCCGTTTTCAAGATACCATGGCGCATCGCCACGATGTGATCCGACGCGATGCAACGCGATACAACGCGATGCGATACGTTTCTCGTTGCACTATCGTAGTCAGCAATTGACTTACAAGAGCTCGCGTTGCGCACCGGTTATTAATAATTCGTTACCAGGAAACGTTCAGCTCCCGCAACGCGTATATATATGCGAGTAGAATCAATTTGATATAGTCAAGCGATATCATTGAAAAAGCTGCAATGTATCGCTTGGTACTTACATATCATCGTGACCCGTATATCTCGATCGACTGGAATTGTTTTACACGAAAGGGTAACTGCAGCACTTTCATATATTTGATGATTTATACACTGAGCAAAATTTCTATAGTTGAAAGTCAACGCGAAGCAGAAGATTCTGATCATATTAATCAGAATTTCAATTAATGGCAACCAGACTCTTTTTCTAATGTATATACAAGATGTCTGAAGAATAATAATTGGATCACTTTTCATGCATGAGTAAATTGAATTAAAAATTCTGTGCCAAAAAATTTTACAAATTTCGACATTAGTAATAAGATATGAATTAATAAAGATATGTGCGAATAATTGTGCGTTTGCGTGAAGAAATCACAGATTCTGCATGTGGCAACATTTATTACCACTAGTAAGTCTATATGTGAATCGAGATCTCTCTATATTAAAAATGGAGGTAATATTGTTTATGTTACTATGTATTGATTGTGTAGCTATTTACATCATCACGGAGTAATCGATTGTCATATCGTTAAATTTCAGTTGAATATCGTTTCTAATTTACCAGTTTAAACAACATCTATTATTCTTTATTTTACAATATCAAGATCAAGGTTGTTTGTTATTGAAAATAATAATTACCACATTTAGTATTAAAAAGTCAATTTAAAATTCAAGCATTGCACCAATTCTTACAGACGGAATCCGGACCACGCAGCCAATCCCGAAAGAATCCGAGGAGGAGTTCGATCTGGACGACCCATCAGTGAAGAATCCTGATTTCCCTCATTTCGAGACAAGGCTGTCGATTTTTTTATTGAATTGACTCAAGTTAAATGGATAGGCGAAGGATGGATGTATATCCTACTCGTGTATATGTTTATTCTTTATATTTATAATAGATATCCATCTACTTAAGATAAATGAAATATTATTCCTTTTGGCAATCTTTTTATGAATAGAAAGCTGAGAAAGATGATTTAGCTAGGTATAAATTTTTCTATGTTTAAATTGGGAGCAGTTAAGCAAGAAACTGTCAGCTATTTTGGCAACTCGATACTTCAACGATTCTGGTCCGAAAAATTCCAACAAACATGGTTGAATACCATGCCAATTGAATAGCCAAGGTGGCATTGATAAACATGATTATAACCATAGAGGCACTGATACCCCAGGAAAATCCCGTAATTAATTTCAGAACATTTAAGTGTTGAGCGGTTCTACGTTTTAAAAACAGTATGTGATCTCTCCAGAACCTATTGACACACCTATTGACCTAGCTGTGTCCCACAGCTATCATACACATTAACGTTACAGTGTTCATGGATCATCAAAGGTCAAGCAACGCTTGACATATAGCCGGGGTACAGCTTCGGATTTAATTGTGATATTATTTCAGTAGTTTAGCTCTCTGCGTTTTTAAGTTCGATAAAATTTTGGCTCGCAGTTTAAAATGACTATAAATATAGTATATATGCATGCGTATATATAGTATATAGAAATTCACATTGAATTATTTAAGCATTAAAGATCCGGCTTTGACTGTTATGGGCCTTTAATTCCTAAAATATGTAATATTGTAATATTTTGTAATGTAATTTCTCTCTCTATAATACTTTTGTACTATTGCATTGAAAGATAATATTATACTGCAATATTGTAATGTTATTGCAATATTACTGTACTATTACGTGCTATGTAGACTGATATTAACATCCATATATTAAGAACTAAAATATAAAATAAAAAATATAAAAACTGTAAAAGTTAAGAGGGTATTCTAGTTTGGTAAAAAATCGAGGAAAGAGAAAAAGGAAAGAAAAGATATACATTTTATGGACCCGATATAGCAGAATAGGTAATTCATTCCTTCTCTATATGTAAACACTTTGCAAAATACGACAAAATGTAAAAATAAGCTGCTGGAAATAGATGCTTATACCATTTTTTACCATATTTAAAATATTCCAGCAATATTCTCACCATTTTTCGCGCAAATTTACTCTTTAAAAATCTTGTATTTTTCTCTTTTCTTTCTTTTTTCTCTCTTAATTAAAAAATAAATGCATGTTAATATTTAAACGAAATTTACTGTTTGTGTGCTGTTTTTGTCCTCAAAATAAACTAACATTTAAGTAATAAATTTTAAGAATATGATTTTTTTATCGTTTGTTGTTTTTAAATAATTTATTTGTTTATTCTCTATAATCTTTAAAAATAATATATAAGGATATAAACATTATATTAAATAACATGAGATAATAGCCATTTCCTTAACCAAAAGAGACACTCAGATAGAAATGAACCAGATACGAAAACAAAGATGTGAGAAGCGTCACTATCCACTAACGATTTAATGGCTATTAAATTTAACAGTTGTAGAAGAGTTACGTTCAATAGCTCGGTTCTCCTGAAAAGCTCATTTCTTGCGACGGATCACTTTACTCCCTCTCACTATTGAAACAATAAAACTATGCTATTAATAATGACCAAGTGACAAATATGACGGAACTTCCGACGCAGGCCGGAAATTGCTAAATGCGTCGTTATTCCGGTCCGCAGTTCTCATAAATGTGGTCTGCCGTTTTTCGGTTCATAAGATCCTATAGTATTCCATACTGTATATCGTTTCCTTCCGCTTCTTTATTTTTATTCCTATCTTCTTTTTTCTATCGATATATGACGTGCCTAACGGTTTACTTGTAATCACTAAGATGCGAAAGTTCGTGTCATTTTATCGTGAGCCTTCTTGGGTTCTTTTTGTTTCTTATTATTTTGAGATATGTTTAATGCAAAAATGGGTTTTTGCTTTACAGGCTAATTATCATTTGACGTGCACTATAGCTCCTCTGTTTGTATTTTAACGAATCGATGTAACACGGTACACTAATAATAAGGTATTTTAAAAGCTGTTTAATTTTTTTATTTAATTTTATCTTTAACTTTTATGATATATATATACTATTTGAAAGAATATAAGCTCTGGATTATTTTGTACATCTCATTTTTGTATACAAAACAATTAATATATTTGAATTTCAACAATAACAATAATAAATATGTTTAGTGTCTTAAGCCAAAGTAAATTACGCTGTAAAAATTGGAATTTTACTTATTGTGTTAGTAAAATTAGTTATGAAATATCTAATTGTAATTTTTTCAATTAAATACAGGTTATTTCAATTGCAGTAAGAAACGTTTTTAATCACACAGATAAATCACAGTTCTCTTTGATTATTCCCAGATACATAACGATATCCGAGAATAATTGAGGAACGATAGCAAACAGATTCCGCACCCTCCTGTACATGGCACGATCTCTACTTCATTGTCATCTGTCATCGCGCTCGGAACAAATGATCGTCTCAACAGCGAACACACACACACGAACACACATACACACACAAGTGGACAAATCACTCGAGGATTATTCGTCGGAGACAGAGAAGGTGGTTCTCGAGTGTCGCGACTAGATATTTGATCACTGTGACTGAAATTCAATATAATTCACATAACGTCGCATGGATATTCACTAGATACTTGCGATTATTAATCATGAATTTACAATAAATTTACTTTTTGTTGACATTATCAATCTTTTCGATAAATTATTTTTGGTCCGTTAGTATATATCTTTACGGTTTTTTTCTTCAACGCAATTATTTATGTATATGTATTTCGACTTCAATAACTTTGACGATGCAATTTAACAATTACTCTCTTAATATTTATTATAATGAAAGAGGAATGTAAAAATTTGCCAAGTGTACGTGATATTTTTTAAATTTTCGAATTATAAATATTATTAACCATAGAAAATATAAAAGAGATTCCGTATAAATTATTGTATAGATTAGTTATTATATACATATATATATATACATATGTATATACATAATGTTACTCTTTATAAATTAAAAATTAAATTTTATCTACTTCTAGACGTAGCATGTACAAGCATATAATATAATTTGATCTAATTGAATCTAATTTCTGTTAATTATACGTAATACAGTGAATTAATAGTAATTTAAAATTAACTGAGTTAACTTTGATTTCAAAGTGCTTATATCTACATTATTCTATTTTGTCAATGATTCGAGAACGACTAGCCGAAACGATTTAATTTTTACTATTAGGGTAAAATTGATGAAATTGTCCTATTTTTCATATAAAAACTTTTAATTTAGAAATTATAAAGAATATTTTTAAGATTTTTACAGTATAATAAACTGCAATCTTTTCACTTTCTAATATTATACTTTCATAAATTTTTGCATTATAACGTTTTAAATGAGAATTTCTTTCAATACGTTATGATAAGCAACGAGAAAGTCTGATGCCAAAATCACACCATACCTACTGAAATTCCTTATTTAAAACGTTACTGCACAATAATGAAAAATTTTAAAATTATATAAGAAAGGAAAAAATGTATTTTATTATCCTATTGAAAACTTAAGAACATATTTTTAATAATTTCAGAAACACATGATAATTTCAGGAGGTAATTTGAGGAGTTTCTATATATGAAACAAAATAAACACTTCGTCGGTTTATACATTTTTACATAATAATAAATAGAATAAAAATGTAAGAAATGTAAAAATGTTAGGCAACGTATGATTCCAAAGATAAGATTGTGATGCGATTTAACAAACTACAGTATTGTGTAAACTTTTTATTTATTTAACCTACAAACTAAAATGTAAAGCAAACTTTGACCCTATTAATTAATCATTTGTCATGATTAGAATACTATTAGAATTAAATTTAATTCTAATAGTATTCTAATCACTACAAATGATTAAAACTTATGCTATTTGACTTATATTTTCTGCAATTCTGTTATGAAATACGTTGAAAAATAGCAACGCTATCGCGATTTCTTTATTTACGTAAATAACATTTCTATTGCATTTTATGTCATGAGTGTAACGCAGCAGCGTGCAGTACTATATAATTCTTAAGTAATATGTAAAAAAATATGTAAGTATAAACTAATTAAATTTTTTGACATGGTAGCGCAATTTAGAAGTCGATGCGACTTTTTGGTAATTTTATCCTACTTCCAATATTTAAAAAGTACTGCCAAAAATTATTTCTACATTATATGTATAATTAAAAAGATTGCTAAATTTTCTTGCGTACTTGTCCCTTTTTCTCATAAACATATTTCTATTTTTATTCTTGTTGTTAATATTTGAATGAATATCTTTTGAATAAGGATTTAGTATAAACGTATAAATTGATTGTTTAATTTAGAGAGAGAGAGAATGCTCTCAATTTTATAAATTAGAATTATTTCTCTATAAAATATAATAGACATACACGACACTTTATTTGTGATGATTATAAAAACGCTAAAAAATTCTATTATATAAAATAATACATTTCTTATACTAAAATTGAAAAGTAGAAAAAATTAAGAAAAATTAAACATTTTCTAGTCTCACTGAGATTTCAATAAATTTTTATAAAGAATATTATTTTATAAAAAGATTAATAATCTTTTTACATATCATTGTATTTTTTGTTATTATCTATCGCAAAAAAGATAATATATAGGAAGGATTTAATTAATGAAAACTGATGAACTAAATTAGCTACTCTTCTATTTTCGCTATAAAAAACAACTCATCATTAAAACATATTAAAATGATAATGATAGAAAAATTAATATATAATTTCGTTAAAGGAGTAATTGTTGTAACAACTAATAACGCTAGCTCGGCGAGCAAGTTGTTTTTCTTATGATAAATGCGGCTGCTGTAGCAAAAATTTAACACGTGCTTGGATGCACCCAGTTTTGCGCCATGATATATACGCATATACAAGGTCGCCGTGGCTGATCAACGTGAACATTTGCTGCTGTGGAAGTAAAAGTAAAGCCCGATTTAAGCAAGTAAGGATAGCATTATAATTATATACATATAATTTCTTGTACGTATTATTGAGAAAAATTATTATTCATCTCTGTTGCACCCTGTTAACGAGAAAGCATATTTTCTGGACTAAAAGATGTTATTACAAATTGTGAAATCAATTTGTGATAGAATTAGTAATAGCAAAAATTGTATCTCTCTAACATGATTAAAACTTGTTAGTTTATACTACGTGCATCACCTATCCTATAATGCGCATTATCTATCCTGTAAAGGTACAACAATATATTTTTATTTTACCGATATAATTCCGATACCGCGTTTCTTACATATTGTTTACAATATACCAAATTAGAAATAGAATTATGACGGATTCTGCAAATTTAGATCGTCTAAAATAGGCTTAAAAGTTCTATTGCGACAGCAAAGTGTGATAATGCAGCTATCGTATGATAACCTTAGGACTCTTGCGGCATTGCTGCACAAGGTGATCCATCACAAAATAAGAAAAAGTATAAGTGAAAAATAGAAGATATCGAAAAATTAAATCGGAAATCATATTTGCCACGTGTATTTTGTTTAGTATTCTTGGCATGATGTAATATAGAGTTTATTCTCTATTCCTAATTTTTGTAAGTGTTTATATGGATTAAATAAGATTATTAACATACATGCACTTGAACATTTATATAAAAGCAAATACTTTTTTAAGTTAAAGTTATATTTTTCACAATATTTTCATTAAAGATATAATTTAGTTAATACTTTAATTTAATAAATTCCTTTTTTAGCAATAAAATGTTCAACTACTGTGCATTAAACGTATGTATATACATTTTAAATAATATATTACAAAACAAATAATTTTAAATTAACTAAAATATCTAAAGATTCAGAGAATTAAAAATTCACATAAGTCAATAATAATGAGTAAATACAATGTCGGTGCGTAAGATTAAGATTTATGTATTGAATAGCTTATAATTTACAAATATAAAAATCCCAAATGTTTCAATTCACCCTGAATCATCCTCAGTGGGTGAAAAAATTTACAAGAAATAAGTATACATGAAGTCTCGCGTAGATAAAAAATTTCTCTTAACAATCTTGACTTCGAGTAAAATGCTCAACCGTCGTTTCAATAATGTTAATGAGAATAATATTAACAAATAATTCAATTGAAAAATTATACAACTTTTTGTGTCAATATTATTTCCAATAAAATTAAATTACGAAGTTCAAATAGGGTAGTGTATGCGCAATACACGGTACCAACTCCAGCTAGCGCATCGCATAACCTCTCCTACTCATTCCTATCCTCACCTCTACGAATCGTAGCAGAAGGTTACGCGAAGGAACCTTGAAGAACCTGAGCAACCATATCAAAGATTGGGTAATAAATCCCAGTGGAAGACAAAGTCAGAGCAAACGAGGAAGGAAGAAATGGTACTCCGATATAAAGGGATTGGGCAATAGGCCGGTAATCTATTCCTATAAAAAACAATTATACCTCAAAACTTTCAGAAAAATATAAATAAACCTCGGCATGGACGGATAATGCGAAGACGATTTAGGCAAAGGAATTTGGAATTGCTCTCGGTGTGGATGAAAGAGAGCGGCGAAAAACCGGGATGGATCAGATGGATGGAGACTAAACTCTGAGGGAGACCAAAGCTCGAGTTTGGGCTGTAGAGCCATAGAATAGAATAGATAATTAAATATTACGTAGTAATTTTTTTACAGTCGCAATTCTTTTTAAGTTTCTTTTAACAAAAACATTGAAGCAACGATGTTAAAATAATTACTGATATCAAATAATAAACTTCTTAACATAAATTAACATAAACGAAACATAGGTACGTACATATTTTTATTATATACATGTATTTATTAACTTATATTGAAAAATATATTTAATTTTTAATTGCTCTCTTCTCTTCGCTCGACCTCTATTTCTGTTGCATATGCGTGGCTCTATGTTAATTTTGGTAGCTCTTTAACTTTACTTCCTTTTTTCACTCATCCTTATTTTCTTCCCTCTCCCTCTCTCATTCCTCTCTCCCCTGAACTCCTTCAATTTTTCAGCCATCATTTTCCTTCTCTGGTTTCTCTTAATACCTTTCAACATCATTTTCTACCAGCTCTCTTCAGTTTTCTATCTTCCACATGTATTGCCATGTTTCCATCTCCATTTCACAAACTCTATATGTATAATAGTCTCTCCTCCTGATGAATTATCACGGACCTCCTATACTGTTATTCTCCTCCTCTATCCCTGTAATATCCCTGCGCACAGTGATTAACGCGTTTCAGGCTGGAATCAGACTACGTATTGAAAATTGAGATTTTCTAAAAATTGCTGAATAGCACAGCCTACCGCCAAATACAAGCACGCGATGAGATAGAAACGTTCACCGTTATAGACGTGCAATAAGTTGTTTACTACAAGCAGCGTTGGCAACAAAAGAAAATATCTCCCTCCTCTATGGACAGTCGTATCGCGCCGCACGCTTGCATTTGATGGTAGGCTGGGCGGATATGCTTTGATTCGACGATCTTTAGAAATTAATATCTTGTTAATTATTATAAAATTTATAAAATGGTAGATAACTTTTGTATTTAGTTTAGTCCGTTCTATCTGCTCACAAGAGATTATACGGTTATTACTGGACACTCTGCACAGGCTATAGTTTACTTAAAATCCGATAATCAAAGAGTTTTTCATATCGCTGGTGATGAATATGAAAAATTAATAGGATTAAGAATGGCAGATTCATTATGGCGTATTCATAATATACAAAATTGACTGATTTATATAAAATGGAAGCAGTAGCCTTATTGTCCTTGCATTTTAAATGTTGAAATTCATGATATTCACTTTCGCTTCTTTGTATATATTTTGTTAGCTTTCTGTTGTTGTTCTTTATATTCTCTCTTATAAAAAAAAGTATCAAATTTAGTGACGGTTGTATCAAACTCGACGACTTTTTACGATTTTCCGACATCTCATATTTTTTGAAAATTTGTAAATTTTGACCAGACTCGAAATTAGCGATCTCAAGAACCTTCAGATATCATTTTAATATATCTTATATAAGCAACATTTTTTAATTGTATTATAGTACATATTACATAAATTAAAAATTTATCGAATTTTTAATCGCCTCTGTGACCTTTGAAATAAAAAATTTTTACTTTAGATTCGGCTTCGATAATTCATAGTAATAAGTATATTATTAGATATGAAGTTACAAAAAAATTTAGACGTGAGGGTAACTCACGAAACGCATAGCTTTTGTATAGAAAATTCCAATGGAAGCCTCAAAGATATTGAAGTTACAAAAAATCGAAGTGAAAAAAATGAAGGAATACATTTTGTTTACTTTTTTAAAAGGTGTTACATAAATTATAACATTTCGTATATCATGTATAAATATATGTAATAGGTTAGATAACTAATTTATGAAAATTAATATATATAAATTATATTTTTGTGATATTAGATATTCGATGTATGAAATAAAAGTATTCCTGCACACGCGCTTCTTCCAATATAAGCGTATAAAAATTAAAAAATAGAACGGTTATTAATTCTTTTATAGTAATGCGAAATGACACGAATCAATTGAATGACGTGTGAAATCCCGATTGCACTTAAATCAACGCGTACAGTAACACGCTTTTTGCCGGGAAGAAAAATTTCTCTATCGGCTGTAGACGTGGGTTTATTGGTAGATAGGTTGGTTTGCCGGCTGACTGGTTGGTATCGATGTGCAGGCTGGCAAGCGGGCTATGCTGGCTCAGCACTCTCCCTCATACCTCCTCTCTCCTCCTCCTTCGTCCTCCACTACCTTTACTTCCGATTCCGACAGCCATAGCTATAGCCTTAATCTTGTCTGCGAGCTTCATCTCGAAATTCCTCCTTAAACTTAGCCTTCTTAGGAACCGCAGAAGCCGCAGCTATAGTTAATGATTTTTAATTTGTGCGGATGAAGGATAGCTCTTAAAACTAACGTCAAATTTATTTTTGCGTTATTTATTTTTTTATTAGTTGCCCGGCCGGATTTATAAGTCGTATGTGTATATGCGCGCGCGTTTTTGTGTGTGTCTCTATATCTCCTCCTCCCTTCTCTTTCCCTTCACCCCTACACACAGTTATTTTTTATTAAAAATTATTCACTTAAAATATCAATGCTAACTATAAATATAGGAGTGTATATATCTCTTTTAATGATGTGAGGATGGGATGGGGTCGTACGCACAAAAGTGACAGAACTTTTCAACCAATCCTTTGAAAATAAAGACAATAATATGTATATCTAAATCGACTGTCATTCATTTGAGTATTTGTCATTTCTTTAACTCTAGATCGCCATATCGGGATATGGCATACCCAATGCGATTTTTTACATTGCGATTTCAGACTGTGACTTTTTTATATATAATTTAAGAATAAAATATTTTTCATTTGATCCTTGTTTACCCGTTTTTATCTTGCTCTGAGATATCAATTTCGCACGTAACATAAGCTAAAAAATATGCTTTTAAAGATATAACTTGACGAAGTTACAGATTTTGGTGGGATATGGCGGGGAAAGTTATAACTAAAAATAAATATGGTGAGCTGGGGTTAAAGGAATGATAAATACTCAAATGAATGACAGTCAATTTAGACGTACTATTGTCTTTATTTTTAAAAAATTGATTGAAAAGTTCTGTCACTTGTGTGTAAGATCCTATATCCTTGCAGCAGTAAAAGAAATATACGCTCCTGCTCAGTTAGCATTAGTATTTTAAGTAAATACTTTATTGCAATCAAAGATAATTGTGTGGAGGAAGGGGAGGAAAAGAGAAGGAGGAAGGAAGGGATAGAGACACACACAGACACGCGCGCGAATATACACACAACTTATATAAATCCGATCTCTACGCGATACACTTTAGGTTTAGGTATAATATAATAATGCTAGGCAGCGGTACTTTCAAGCCTTATAATTCGAAAAGTATTTAATGAAAAAATATTTTATTATAGTATTTTGAAAAGCTTTTGACACCAACTATTAGGTTCCGGAATAAAAAAAGGATGTTTCATTTAAATTTAATCTTGACAGAGGATTTCAAGGTAACCGCAAGGTCAAATAAATATCAGCAATGTCAACATAATTTGTTGCCCTTGATATTCTACAACTTATTTTGTCTGAATCGTTTTTTCCGTATTTTCCATCTTTTCAACATATTTTCCTGGGGATTATTTGTATATATGTATATATATATATATATATATATATATGTGTATATAAATATAATATATACATATATATACACATATAATGAGATGTAACTGAAAGAAAACTTTTGTTAGTACTTTGATTAATAAGTTTACATTAATATTTGTAATTATTGTTACTCCATAGAAACAGAATTATAAGAAAATTTTGCAAGTTATGACTTTTAAAAACTTAGATTGTAAAATATTCTGTTACAATCAGTTTGTTGTACTAGAAATTACGACACTTTTTGTGCCAAGGAAACCACGCTATTAGCAATTTCAATTATGCGCTTCAACGGGCATAACGAATCGCAGGGTGTACGCACGCGACCGCATTGTAATTAACGGAAGGGATGGTAGAGTATAGTGGCATACTGATTGTAGTCAACTAGACCGTTTCATTCTGCTTCGCATCATTATGCTGATTGCGATATCTATTAATCCGTATTAATCTAGTTATTGTATTGCACAGTAGCAATCCTACATCATTAATTTTTTTTAAACATATATTAAACGTATAATTTAACAAAGATATTGCATTAAATTATTTAAAAAACTTTGTGTGTGTAAAGTAATAAAAGAATCCTAAAAAAAATCATGCTTACAAAAATTTTGTATATTTTATAATTTTAGCTACAAATGTAAAAAAAATAGTATATATGGCGCATTTTATGTTGTAAGACATCTAAAAAATTAAGAATATAGAATTTTTAAAAAATGATCCTGTTAACATATTATATAAGGTAGAAGATAAAAAACGTAAATATTATATATTTTGCGTCCAAAATAATGCGGGGCCGAAATTTTTATTTTTTTATTTCTTTTTTTTGACATTTATAACAAAAATTACAAAACGTAAAAAAATTGTATAGATATAAATTTTTTAAAATATTTTCATAATTTTCAGATAAAAATGTTAATTTTAGAGAGAAAAATTTAATAATATAATATGTTCGTACTTAGTATTTTACAATGCGAGCGGTGTAACACGGTGTCATAGCACAATTGGAACACTTGTATAAGACATCAGTGTTACACCGTGTGTCATCTGTGTTTGCTGTTGGAAAACACCTTTAATAATTTTAGTTTATCAATACATATTGGGTTATGAGAACTAATTGGTATACGATTACAACACCTTTCCATATCTTTCCGAGAGCGATATGCCATAAACAAATCACAGTCTAATTTCTTGAACATTTCGACGCACAAGTGTTATATTTACACTGTTTCTAATCGCTATCATGGTTGCTTCCATGTAATCGTGGATTTAAATAGATTAAGCAAGTTTTATTCCGAATCTATTGAACTTAATAATTTGTTGATCTATAACGTAGTTAATTAACAAACCGTTTTAAAAAATTATTTATAACAAGTTTTCAAAATGCTCTAATTGTGCATAATGTGGCTCGATCAATTACGTGTACTTCCCTGTAGCATCTCTTCATCTACAAAAAAATTAACCTTAACGTAGGGTAAGTATGCCATCGATGGACCGGTGCAACGGATGGACTAATTAAATGTTTTTGTTATTATATGTGATATCGTGTCATTTATGGTGGAGAAATTATAAACTAGTAAAGAAACAGTTGCCATGTTAATTACACTCCCCATACAGCACAGAATTTGCAGTAATATTGCAGAGTTGCTATACAGCAGTGTTGCTGCAATTTTTGTGCTGTAGGGATCAGGTGCAGGTGCAGCGAAGATGTTGCAATTTCGTAAGATACTTTTTTGTGCATTTTAATCTTATTTCCCCGATTTTGCAAAGATTACTAAAACTTTTATTTGATAGAAATATACTTTATTAACCTCAAATCCATTAAAGTTGAAAATATACGCTTTAAAATGAGAATTACTTTACTCTCGGCAAATATTTACATAGGCACATATTACGTGATAATTGATACATTTCCATGAATGGATCAATGATTAATCCATTTCACGTTGAGTGAAACAAATGGATATGGCAATTTATACGGTCATAAGAAATGCTTGCCAATCCAATAATAAAACATAAGATAGTTGTGTGTGTAATTATTTGTTTTATTCTTAACTATTTTATGTTTCTTTATAAAAGTTTATATTTTAGTTTATATTATATTTTATTATTTTACGTAGACAATTTTATGTGATAAATGCAATTAATGTTTACTTTATTTTATAATTTTTTCGATTATTTTATATAAAATATGTATTGTTTAGTTTATAAATTTTAAGATTTGTAAATATAAGAATTCTTTCAAGAATGACTTTAATAAACATCATATTTTCAGTAAACTTTCATTATTTGAAGGTAATTGTTTAATATTCGATTTTTAGGTGGTCCAAATGATGGTCCATCCAATAATTGTAAAAAATAAAATAATGATAAGTTCTCATTCTAATCTCACAAGAATACATTTTCAAAGATAATATTCTGAAAGGAAAAGATTTTCGAAAGTATGTGCACTATACAATTTGTTTTTCGATGTAAAAATATAATTTATATTTTCTTTGTCGTAAAATACGCTTTAAAACTGTGTGAAATTATTATATAATAATGATTTTTAAAATAAAAAGAGCTTTATTCTTCCGATTCTTCTTATAAAGAAATTATGTACAATATAAAACATATATATTTATACAATATCTTTATATTTGTAAAGTTCATACATTATAAATAAACTTAGAAAAATTTAATTGAGAAATTTGTTGAACATTTTATTTACTTTATTATATATTTCAAATATTTATTTTTATATGAGAACATTTTAAATTTCTTAGCAGAATAATATATAAAACATAATTTATTTCCAAAAAATGTAACGACATTATCGATTCGAGTCCAAAAAATTGTTGTATTGAAATATTGATAAAAATATGACAATTACATATTTAATTATACTTAACAAACGCATATACAATTAATCTTTTTGCATCAATCAAATTTTATCAATTTTAGATAATATATATGGCGATATCGCCAAGTACCATGCTCTACGCGACTATAGTGCATCTCTCAGTGAGGGGAAAAATCCCGACACTCGTTATACTGAGAAATCGAGTGGCGTGCAAATATATTGAGTGCGAACGAATGGCCAAGGCAAGAACGGGAAGGAAACGGCGGACAGAGGCTGTCAAATTGCAACGTCGACAAATTCCTTGCGCTCAACAAAATGGCCAAAGTTACTCGCTCGTCACTCGCTTGCTATTTCGAGTTCTTGCTCGACGGCCATTGATAACCGATGATATTTCGTCGTCTAGGTCAACAAGATTCTATCCTGTCGAAATTCTGTATTATCTTGCCGCATTTAGTTAAAGTAAGGATAGACCTTAAAGCCTGAGATCAAGCTTCGTCATCTCGTCACATT
>NW_017296201.1:280018-321810 GCF_001594075.2 Trachymyrmex cornetzi | reverse complement strand
TTAGCCATTAAGGAATCTATACTTATATCTATGAGATTATATATGTGCTACTTTTTGTGCATTATTTTTTAATGTTGCATTTTTTAGCTAATTTAAATTAAATTTTTTAGTAAAAATATCTCTTGATTATAAGGTATTATAATATTTTAATTATAAATAAAATGAAAAATGAAGAATTTGCAAAAACTATGCAAATTTCAGAAAATTAAGTATAGATTACGAAATTATATATTCTTTAATTTTAGGCGGTGTTTATTATAATAACATTAAAACTTACAAATATATATATGGTATATGCCGATAGGCTTTAGGCTGCGCGCGGGTTGGTGAAGTAAGGGGTAGGAACCAAGCTGAAAATCGGCCGAAATGTGTGCAAGTATAATTTCAGCTCTGCTCTAAAAGTAAGTGGTCTATTTTTCGAAGGAAAATAGTACAATAGTAGGTAATTCTTTATTTCCGGGGTGTAGATGATGCTTTAATTTTATTGCTGAGTGTATAAATATTGATCTTTCGAACGGCTTCGCGTATGTACATTAATTTTTATACGAAAAATTAAAAATTTCCAATTTCAATCACTTTTTGCGAAGATTCATCCTTAAATAAAAAAGAACCGTATAAATTTTGTTCAATTTAGATTATCAATAATACTTTATCTGGTTGGATATTTGTTTAAATATGTGCGAAATATTAATTTTGTATTAACAGTAATATATATTAATTCTTGATTATTCTTGTTTTACATAAATTTACGAAAAGGAACGTATATACAACTCTAATTAAATCTACATTATTTATTCCATCTTTCTTATTTGATTTATGAAATAAAGGTAAACGTTGTTTTAAAATTTATTTATTTACATAGTATTGTTTTATGTTTATAAGTAAAACCTTAAAATTATTACCACAATAATGAGCAAATGGAAAATAATGGATATTAATTGCTAAAGTCAGACACTAATTTCTAGATATTTTATAACAATGAATATAAATTTGTTAATTTACATTAATAACGAAATTTAAGCTGTTGACAGTCACTTGATTTTAATTAGTTATTTAATATTTTTAAATAAGTTTAATTTTAAGGTTGAATTTTAATATTAAATTTTAAAAAGCGTTACTTTAAGTCCAAATATTATAAAAATTGATATTTTAGTTTTATAATAATTAATTAATATAATTATTGTAAGTATAATGACCTACTTATTTTTTATTTTCCTAGCTCTTTTATTCTTTGCTTTTTTATTCCATTTGAATGTTACACAGACTTATTAAAATCTAATTTCCTTAAGAAAAATTAATTTTAACTAAAAATAAAAATTACTTGAACAAGAAATAAGATTTAACTATATTGGTAATATATATATATTTAAAGAGAAAGTTCCTATTACATTTGTGATTAAAGTAGAATGTTGCTCGCATTAATTGTACGTATTCGAAAGTTTATTGTTAAAACGGAAGTAGGAGTTGTTAGTTAAAGAAAAATAAATGATTCGAAAATTGCATGTAATTTTTAATTATTTATAGAATATATGTGATTCTCATTTTCTTCTAAAATTTTTTTCCATTTTTAAATGTTTTGTATAGATATTTAAATATTCTTTGTATTTTTTCGATATGTTTTTTTAAGTTTCACATTACCTTATTTGAACGAGAAAGAAATTTATTAGATGCTTAGAGATCATATGCTAATTATTTTTTTGCAACTAGACGGAGTATTTTTTTTTGTAGATTGCGCAAATTTCGCATCATATGACGTTATTTCGAAAGTTAAAGATAGCTGTGATGTAAAAAGATTCGTGGGAAAAGAAGGAAATTTTATATTCATGAAGTATTTTAAAGTCGTGATGTCCCAGAAATGGGTACGAAATATAGTACGGACTGTTATGCAAGGGAATAGATTGGTAAACGTAGAACCCTATTTAGATGCGAGTCCATGATTTGCACCCATTTCACATAAACCTTCTTTCTCTTTCCCTTTTTCTCTCTTTCTTTCGCAGCTTTAAGCTTTTGCTTAAGTTGATTGAAGAATAACACCATTTTACGGCAATTCTAAATTACGGTCGTACATTTATATAATATGATATCTATAAAATAATCGATGCTAAACTATTTAATAAAAAAAATTAATTTAATTAAATAGTTAATAGGGGAAGGTGGGATAAGAGGGACTTCTTAAAATGGGTATATTTTCTTGATTATATAATGACAAGAAATAAATAAAGTTTAGTATAAAGAAACTTTGAAATGTTTACTACAAGATCAAAATGTTGAATTTTTTCGTATCTTGCAAAAGTTTATATTACATACCTACTATTAAGATTTTTGTAAAACTTAATTTTGATTCATTTTATTCTTTATAAGTGGGGTAAAATAGACCATTCAGTGGGATAATATAGACTATTATAGACCAAGTAGTTATACAGATAATAAGCTGATGCGCAGTGATGTTAATTTAACATTAATTATTTTATTGCACACATAAATCTTTAGCTTTTCGTTTTACAAAAAAAGGAAAAGTATATCATTAAAATGCATTTTTATTTTTTCAAATTTGAATTTCTTTATAAATAACTCACGAGGGGAAACTAATTTTATGTTTATTCAGCAGTTGGAGATAGTTACTCATAAAATTTGGTAAATAAATCATTATACCTCGCTGTCCGTTTCATCCCACTTTCCCCTAAAATTTGATGTTATAAATATAAGTATATTATTTTGCTGAAGTAATGATTCCTATTATATTGTAAGATATTATTATCCATGCCCTGCATTTTTTGAAAGTTTGTTCGACCGTAATAGTACATATATCTTTTAAAAATTTTAATAATGATCATTAATATCAGATTTTTGTAGAAAAGTACAGAAAAATTTAATTTGTTATCTGTGCCAAGTATTTAAAACAGTCGATACAGATAACTGTTTTTATATTTTTTCTATCCTTTGTATACTTAAAAATATTCTAAATTGTCATTTATTTTTTATTATTAACTCTTATTAGTACACACCTTAATTTTTGGCATCCTTACTGCACACGATAGGTCTTTCATGCCTTGGAAATAAAGACGCTCTTTTTTCTGGATGCACGGAGATCTATAGACATGCGGAGCAATATCTTGTTAACCGGGCACCATCAGCGATCCGACACCCACCCCTTTATCTTCTTCGCACTTCTCTCGTCCTCCTATTCTTTGACATGGACATAGATGTGACATTCCATGATTCGTCTCCGCCCTTGAATACGGCCCATGAGGAAAATTGTGCCTCATTTAGATTGAGATCGTGGTTGATAAAAAATCGCCCGTACTGACCGTAAATTGAAATTCAAAAGGAAAGAAAAGAAGAAACTACGATATGCGCGCGTATAGGAAGTAAAGGAGAGAAGAGAGAGCTCGTATCAGACGGTATCGGTGGTACATCTAGCGGGTTAAGGGGAGCAAGAGAGATACACGGACAGACTAGTATATACTAGTGTGTGTGTATATATATATACATATATATAAAATAATTATTTTAGAAATTAATGGGGGATACCTCTCAAGTGACTGGATCCGCACGATGTGGCGCGGCGATGAGGGGGAGATTTACCGTCGACGCGCGGTGGGGCGCATGGGAGGAGTGTGCAAATGGCGACACGATCTAGGACCCACCAATCGCTGGGCGCGACGGAAAGCCGAATAGAGGTCAGATCACGCCCACCGTGCGTGACGCGTTGTCCTGCGCGCGAGAGTATGATCCGCGCTTATTCTCACCATACAGTCGACCAGTCACCACTCAGACAGCGTATCTACTGCTGTCAGTTACGCGATCTCTTTTCCTTCTTCTATTAGAGCGCGCTGCTCTCTTCTTCTCATCTCATTTCTTTCTCTCTTTCTTTTTATCTGTTGATTGCGCTTTCACTGATTTTATTCGACTAGCGCAAAGTTCGGAAAAAAAAAAAAAAAAAAACCGCAGTAGTGTTTATGCGTGCGGGATCGACGGGGAAAGGAGCGTTACTCGATTTGCGATTTTGGAGGGTGGAGTCGATGGCGCTCCATCTACGACGCGATGTGTCGCTAATTATGAAATTCCCTTAGCTTCTCCATCTCGTTATTGATATGAGAAGAAAAATAAATAGATATCACGGTTAATCGATCTCGTGTCAGCAGAGACAGGACTGTGGTGAGAAAAAAAGCGTCAGCTTTTTTTTTGAACGTTTTTAAGCGGGAAAAGTGTTTAAATGTCAGTGATATATTGAGCCGATAGTGTACGGGGCTTCTGTGAGAAGTCTACTGCTGAAAGCAAGTTGATGCACAGTGTTTGACAGTGATTGTAAAGGAGTTAAATTCTGAAGCAAAATCAAATGGCTCTTCGTTTGTTGCCATTTTGAAAGGGTGTTCTTTAATTAATTGACATGCATGTGGAAGAATGTAATCAGAGTTTGTATTTATCGTAATCTATGTTAACTTTGTTTTATTGTGAAACTCTACGATAGGGATTAATTTATCATCGCATCAGACCTATGAGAGCGAATCATTACGACGCCATTACATTTTCTCTAAGGAGGGGGTTAAATCTATTCATTATTATCGTGGAAAAATGTGTGCATATCATACGTAAAATAATCTCCTCGTAACGACAGAAATCTGTGTTCAAATTGCAAGTAAAATTGAAATGAGAAAGAGGATCAGAACTGGGCTGAGTTGGAAATACGATTAAAGAGAGAATTACGAGGCTGGTACGCATTGATAATAGTTTAGAATATATACATTGCGACCGGCAGATCCGCTTGGCATCCAATTTTCTCTCTAATACAACCTGCAACCTTTCGTGATTCGCTTCGATTTGTCGATGAGAGGGAAGGCTCTCATCGAAGATTGGACTTACTACAGCGAAGCGGATTGTCATTTCAGTACATCGTTCGTCTAGCTTCTCCTTTGCCAGGATATTTACTAAAGAAATCATAAAGTGTTTAATCAGAAAAGGTGGTCCAACGCAACAAACAACGGTAACGAATTGCTCGAGTGGTGGCGGAGGTGGTGGTGGTGGTGGCGGTGGAGACCGCAGCGGTGGCAGTGGCGACGGACAAGAGACGATCACGTATGCGACCGCGACTAATACGGTAGAGGAGGTGGAGGTAGAAGTCGACGAGGTAAAGATGGAAGCTGAGGATCATCTGGCGAGAGAGTACGTGCAGGAGTTCGTCCTCGATCATTTGGATCCTGCTGATGTTAAGCGAGAGGTGAGTGCATAAGAATAGAATGTATATTATACATGTGTTTCTAACCGTAAAGTAAAACCGACTCGTTTTAAAAAGAAGTATATCTGATCCTATTATATATTTCTTTACGAGTAAATATTTCAATACAGATTTAATATATGTATATTGGATATGCATAATCACACAGTTCAGTCAGTTTACGTCTCTATTAGAATTAATAACAGAAACAAGTATACAAGAAGTAGTTTTGAAGATCAATTATAAAAAAAAATGTTTCCCTGAAAACTCACTTCTACTTCTTTTGAAATCTTCACAAAAAGTCATGATAATTGCAAAATAAAACGTGCGAGAGACAAGAAAAAAGTATACGAGAAAAAAATTGCAATATAAACTTTTTAGACAAGTTTTGGATCTCTTTGATACTAAATGACTATATTAATTACAAAATATTATTTATACTAATTATATTATACACTTGCAGGTTTTAATTATATTATCTTTAAGAGGAATGATCATTAAGAGCCATTTGTAACATTCTTATGTTAAATATATATCAGTCTATGTGACAAAATTAATATGAGTTGTAAAATTTTTTATTTTAAACATAACGTTAGAATTTTTTAATCTTAGGATTTAAAATAGCGGATGCAATGTGTCAGATATAAAGATAAAAGTTTTTAAAAATTACAGGTATATTTTAAAAAGATTTATGAGTTTTGACATATTCATAATTTATACACATTACGAGCTTGATGTTCTATTCTCGTATCGCTTATAATTGAAACCATACATTACACAATAAATAGCTACTATATATAATAATAATAATGTAATCAATAATGTACATCAAGTGTGTCTACGAATTAAGATGTCATTAAACCAAAAAATACATCAGTTATGTCAGATTTTAGATATTATTAAAGATACAGGATAATAATGATTGTTATGCATATTTGCAATAAATAAGATGTGACAAATTTTAGTGCAAGATATTTTTGCTACATTTAGATACAGAATACTATAATAATTCATATCATGACATACTATATAACTACAATTTGATTTATATCCGTTGAAATACATTACTTTTTTAACGTTGGAAAATATCCAGGTAGAAAAATGTAAAATACAATTAAAATTAATATCACAAGTTATACAAATATTTATAGTTTGATTCTTACACTTTCTCCAATACCCTTTTATTTAAATTAAAATTAAATTTTAAGAAAATACCGAGGAATAAAATAAATAAAGGGCTTTTTGGAAATTAAATTACGAAATATAAAATCTTATTTTCTATTAAAGTTCGGATGAGTTGTTTTAATAAATTCGCTATTTGACTTTTAATTAAAATGATACCTTGCATTGAGGATTGAAAATATTTGATAGACGATAATCTTTTTAGAATTTTCATTCTCACTCAGAAAAGATCAGAAAATATTTTCAAATAATCACAAGTGAAAGATGATTTCGCTAGAATCTCTGCATAATTATCTCGTTACTAGATTATATCGTCCTAAAAAAGAAAACAAGATAAAATGTAATATACGTTATGTATAAATATAGTTATTATAATATTATCATCACGGGTGTAGTACGCAATATAGCAATGTGTAGTACAAACATGGTTTACATATATGAGCGAAACGTGTTCTGTTATCTATTATGTGTAAATCAAATAAAGAGTGATTTTGCAAGTTGACGTTGATACATGATTGCTCTCCTGAAAAAGCGCTTACACTCGACATAGCATAATAACCTGTCTAATTTTTTTTAAAACATAACGTTTATCTGATACCGTCTCATTAACATTCATTCCAGTATTTAACGGAAATAGAGAATAATTACAAGCTATAATGATTAAGTAATCAATACACGATCAATCAAAATAGAAATCCACATTTACACATTAATTTTTTTACACATAATAATGCAATGACCTTTACTAGAAAAATAAATAATACAGTTTAATCAAAACTTTTAATTAAAATATTTTAATGATCTACTGAATTGAATATTTAAAATTATATCTATTTTATAGTATTAAATAATAAATAAAGAATACTTTTACAAGAACACTAAATTGCACAATTTTCATCGAAATTCGGCGAAAAATCAAAAATCGCAGAAAAAATAAAATGTAAAAGCATTTAAAAGCTGAAATTTTATATTTCAACCTGCGCCTTTGGCCGTTTATATCAAAATATTATTTTTACAATTTTATATCTTAACAAAGACCACATTGCTATATGTTTCTCAAAATTACTACATTAAACAGTCTGTAGCTTGAGAAAAAATTCTTTTAATTTAATACTTTTACAAAAAAGTAGAATTTTGATCAAATTAAGCGGCATTGAAGCTAAACCTGTATAGCTTACAACGAACGTTAAAATTTGACGAAAAATTATCGCAAAAATTTTTTATTTCTTCAATTCTGTATAATGAAATTTAACCCTTACCGTGCAAACGTTCTTATTTAGTGTAGATGGAGATTGTTAACGAGCAGCGTGTTTTTTCTAACGAATTAAATGGTTCAAAAAAAATATTTAAAAATTTATGTAATTTTCTTAATGAAAGCTATTCTAAATGAAAGATTTATAGATAATTTTACTCCCGTTTGCGCGGTAAGAATTAAAACGACTAAAAGCACGTTCAAGTATAAACTTTATGCTTCAAAATACTTTTTTTAATTTTTTGCAATAATTTTTTGCCAACAACTTTGTAAAAAATGCAGATTTAGTTGTAAAATTACATAATTTAGTCAAAAAAATCGTAAGAAAATTATTTAAAAAGTATTTTGTATAGTGTTTAATATAGGAATGCACCGGATCGTAAAATTACCGCATACCGGATATCGGATATGCGGACAGAATGTAACATCGAATATCCAGTATTCGATCGGATATCCGACATTTTTCCGGGAAAATGTTTTCTAAAAAAAAAAAAAAGCTTATAAGGGAAAAGATTGTAACTTTGCAACAATGTATATGAATATGCAGCGTACATATTTCTAGAATATTTGTAAGAAAAAATCAACAATTTAATGATATCAAATTTTAACCGGATATATTCCCAGATACTATAATGATATCCGGTGCATCTCTACTGTTTAACCTTTGTATTCTTTTTCTAAAAGTATTAAATTTTTTGAGAAAAAGTTTGTCCAGTTGCAAATTGTTAAATATGCATAATTTTAAAGAATATATATCTAATAATATTATTTTCGTTGAGATACAGAATTGCGTAAAGCTAAAAATTTTGTGAAAAAAACGGCATTTTTGAGAAACAAAAGCATGTTAAAATTAACAACTTCCAAGCTTTTAAATGCTTCTTTATTTATTGTCTGCTATGATTTTTTTATCGAGATTCAGTCATATGAAAATTGTGTAATTTTGAGCGACTTGAGAATGTTCCCTATTTTTTTGTTGAGCGGTGTATATAATTGTGATTTATTTGAAATAATTGTAAATACATATTTTATTAAGCGACAAAAATGTAAAATGCTATCGTCACGTTTAAATTTTTGAATTGAATTATTTTATCTTTCGTGTTATAATATTGAATAAAACAAAGTTTTAAATACTGATCGCTTTTTATTTGACTATTATTTGTTTGGGTATTGTCAATTCCTGTTACAAAATAGGAAAAAAAGAAAATAATTTAGAAATATTCTTATCATAAATGAAATGTTCAGACTGCCCTATCTATAATATATCTGAGTGATATTGAAAACAATAAGATTGATTTTCACTTGTTTTGGCAAAATAAAATAGATGGCCAATGTTATTTCTTTTCACAAGAGCCGTAGAGGATATAGCCGTGTTTCATGCGTAACGGCTGACAGATTTCTATTCGATACGACATCTTAATCGACTATTGTGTCCTCGATCATGATCATTGCTGACATCGGTAAAAATTAACATTTTGCAGGTACGAATGGGTTCACCGACGGTAATGGTAAATGGTAGCGTTGTACAGCTTCCGGTACAAGTGCAATCGCAAGGACTGACTCTGGCACCATTAACGCCGCCCGCTCACGAGTTAGAACAACCGCATCCACTGTATGGTCAGCCCCATATTCAAGTGCAACATGGCGTCTTGGTAAAGGCACCGCCTGGTGCCGCGGCGCATCTCACCACGCTGTCACATCCGGGCACGCCGCCGGACACGCCGCCTGTATCGACATCTCCACCGCCATTGCAACTTCACCGCAGCGATCGAGATTCCCGCGATGCTCGTGATCTTCGCGATCGTGGCGGTATACTGCTGCAGTTGCAGCAACCAGCAGCATTGGTACAGGAAGAGATGCAAGGTGTGGGTACGGGTGGTATGGGTTGGCTAACGCAGTCATTGAGACAAGAACCGCTGGACCTGAGACCCCACTGTCCTCAAGAGCAAACTCCGGAGACTCATCATGAGTCCTGGTCAGCAACACCGGCGCATCATCATTTCCAGGAGTTGCAACATCTTCCGCGACATACTAGGCACACTAGTAAGTATAATATAATAACGGTCAATAATTCATTTTTGGAAAAGGAAAAACTTTATTTATCCGCGAAATATTATTTCCAAACATTGCATGCGAAAAGTTTGCAATCAACCGTCGAATATCTGCGAAAATTGAATATGTTGTTTACGCATCAATATTTACTTTGAGTGTTGTCGCTTTTTTATCTTATCGCTTTTAGAGAAAATGTTTAACCAACCTGTTTGCAAATAGCAATTAAACAAAAAATAACAACTTGTCGCAAACTGTTTATTAACAATTTATAAGCTTTGGCGAACAAACATTCACATAAAAAATAAAGCAATATAAACTATATTTATAGACTTCGGTGAAAATACACGTCCTTTATTAAGATTAATTCAATATACGAGTAGTAATGTGATAATTTCAAAGTAAATAGTCAACCTTTGGAAACGTTATCTATTTATTTTAGGGGTAGAAAAAAGATATATAATTACATATATCCCTAAAAATACTTTCCTTCCGAATTGTTTGTCATAGATAAAATATTTGCAATATATTCTTGATGACTGTCCATATCATTTTATTTTTTCATCATAAAAAGAAAATTGTTTCCTAAATTTATTCAGTAACAGTTATCACAATTATGGTTGACGAAATATTAATTTCTAAAGATTGCCGAGTAAGTGATTGCCTATAATGCTATTCCTGATAAAAAATTGAATCAAAAAGTTCTCTACCATTTTACAATTTTCGTGATAGTTAATGATTGGGCAGCCGAATACGCGCTTATTCGGCGATATTTAGAAATTAATATTTCGTTAATTATTGTGAAAATTGCAAAATTGTAGAGGACTTTTTGACTTAATTTTTAATCAGGAATAACGCTATATGATTAGTGTCCGCTATTTAAGAAACACCCTCTATATACATATACATATATACAGTACCGCTCAAAATTGTATCGCCTTTCGATTTTTCGAGCATAACTTTTGTCAAAATGAATCGAATGCGCTCAAATTTTTACAGTAGACACTTATTGGTAGCAGAATACCTTGTACATAAAGTATAATGAGAATTGACGACGTACACTGTGATTTTTTAATTTTTTACCCAAAATCTAATTTTCCCAAAATCGCATTATTGTACTTTCTTTACTTTTCATGATACAGCCATAGTTTTTACCGTCATGACCTAACTTTAGTAGTTAGATTCACCGTTTTACGTCATGACAAATACTCGTGGTGTTCAATTATCTAAAAAGTTAAATACTGAAATTGTGAAAACTGTGCCCTGATATATCCCCTATTCACAATTAGTAAAAAGAAAACAATTAATAGCTACTGAAGATTAAAAAAGAAAGAAAAACGTTTAATACATGCCAATTCACTTTTCTTCTCAATATTTCGTCATTTTCCAACGTGTTACTTTTTCTAACGTGTTTTGAATTTGCCACATGGATATTATTGTCGCAGGTGGATACCTGGCAATGTCAAGTCATCTAGAGTATTACAGTGGTCCAGGTACAGGAGGAGGAATGCTTCCCGCGGGCGGGAGTGTGATGCAGGGGATGGATGATAGCATGCAAGGTTTATCATTGCAACCGGGCAGACCGTTGAGCGTATGCTCTGTGAGTTCTTGCGGTGCCGGTGGGCCTACTCCAGCTCATCGTTCGGGTAATGGCCTCTACTCTAATTGTAACGGTACGAATCCTCAAGAAGAACTCATGGATGATGAACTTTTGATGTCACTTTCTGTACGCGAACTCAACAAACGTCTCCATGGTTGTCCACGAGAACAAGTGAGTGATTCTTTTGTTTTCTATTTGTGTAGCAAAATTACTTTGGAAATCTCGGGACCGATGTTTCAAATCAAGAATTGAAACTAATGAATATCGATAACCTTAAAATTAATAGTCTTTTACAATATACGTAAAACTGGTATAATTTAATTTTTTACACTTTATTTTTTAAATATGAGATCAATATGCATGAGGATAATTATCGTCTGTCTATCTATATCGTATTTCGAGCACAATAAAATTGTATCGGTTTTCATCGTTATTGTAAAATTTTGATATAAGTTAATATACTAATTATAACAATCAGACAATCGACTTTTTTGTTCCAAACATGTTGAAAAGTCAAATAACTTTCTTATTCTTAACATTTCTTTTCAATTATTATTTTTATGATTATACAACACATACGTAAAATGTAAACTCATTGCGTGCTATTATTATACATACAATATAATGTATACGTATGCATACGTATATAATCTATTATATATCTATACAATATCGATACAATTTTATATCTGTACAATGAATTATACGTTGTTTCGATTTTTGTGTATACATAATTTCGTGGCAAATGCTGTTGAGGAAAAAATATTAAGAAAACATAAATTAAGAATGTTAAGAATATAAAGTTGTTGAAAAAAGGCTCAAATATATGATTAAATCTACAATTGTGTGTAAAGGTGGTGCGGCTGAAGCAAAAGCGACGAACGTTAAAGAATCGTGGTTACGCTCAAAACTGTCGTAGCAAACGGCTACAGCAACGGCAGGACCTTGAGAGCACTAATCGGAACTTGCAGAATGAACTTCAGCGTGCGAAGATCGAGCTAACACGGATTCAACAGGAACGCGACCTTTACAAGCAAAGATATGATATGTTGAGAACGCGACAGAGTCATCATCACAATCACAATCATAGTCATCATCAACAGCAGATGACGCAGCAACAGCAACAGCAGCAGCAGCAACATCAAACCCAAAGCCAGCAACCACATCCACAACAACAACAGCAACACCAACCAGCACCAGCGAGTCCCGAAGTCTATCTGTGACATCGACAGCGCCGAGGAGGCGCTTGTTGGACTTGAACAGCTCATTTGTTGCGTCGATGGATTCTTCTATTGGTGAGTAATTATAAACCGGCAATATTATAATAGACTGTACGTTACAATGCACAATGTAACGCTTGCTCAAAATTTAGGAAGACAGAAATATCTCACTTAACGTATAATGTACACAGTACATTATACGTACGTATTATATAAAATGATTTCGAATAATTGTGACAAATTTAAAGGGATGATAGATCTCCTTAAATTGAACAGCTTTTGTTGAATAATCTAGGCCTGACGATACCTAATATAGTTAAAGCGCTATGTTTCGTCGAACATTATTGACGGTTGCGCATATCTACCGCTTCTTTCAATTTGTTGCAAATTTTCCGGAATCACTCTGTATATTTACGTATCGAAATATATCAAACAGCTGAATATTCAAGTGTATGTACAAAAAGAGCACTTAACAACGTTGCTGCATAATTGCTGAGGTGATACCAAAGCATTGTGTATCCAATATTAAGTGAAAATGGATTGATGAGATTAAGTACACATTAGTAAAGAACACACTATATTCGATTTTAAGGCGGTTCTTCGTGCCTAATAATATTTCTTGTGAATTTATACAAGTTCAAGCTAACTGTGTGTGTGTGCGTCGATTATTTGTCGGTTTTGAAACACAGTCCTAAACCGAAACTGAAGTAATAATTTCATAAATTAAAGCGACAAGCGATTTAATATTGTTACTGTATCATAAATCTTCTTTTTCGTTCGAATGACTACAAATATGATATATACTATGTATGCATGTACATATATAGTATATAATAATTCATATTAAATTATTTAAGCATGGAAAGACCTATATCTTTGATCGTCATGATGAAGATTTCCTATTTCCTATTTGTTGAGTTTTCAAGTGTACGATTCAATAAGATTCTTATTATCTAAAACCAATCATGCACTCAATTTTATTCATCGCTTCTGCTACTGTTTCTGACACATTCTTAATATGTGGAAAAGTTATAATCTTTCCCATACAGCACAGAATTTGCAGCGATATCGCTGCAAAATTTCTGCAATATTGCTGCAATGTTGCAGCAGTGTTGCTGCAACTTTTGTGTAACTTTGTACCGTATGGGTTCTGTCTACATTCACATTATCACTATCCTCTACTCTCCTATCTAATTTATTTGTCGCTTTTTATTCTTTTCCTTACGCTATTAAATATCAAGTCAATAATAAATATCAGATATAATACCCATTTTTTAATAGAACTTTTATTATTAGCTCGAACTTCTTTTGATGAAACATAGGATTTGACAAAACGTAACTGTTTTATCTACTAAATTATACATCGTGCCTATTTTATAACACATGGGACAATTCGACAGAAAAGATAGATATCTCCTCCAGAAAACATGTTGATCCGATAGAGGATAGATATGTCTCCTCCATGGAAACATATGCATATAAATTTCAATATATATATGTATACAAAATTAATACATAAATTATAACTATATTATCACCCAGGAAAAAATGGTCCATGCATGATTGTACATGATTATACATGCTGGGCATACAAAATCGTGCATTAAATAAATCTAAATTGCTATCATAACAGCGAATAAATCTTTGAACTGCGCAAACGTCAACTATAGCTTTGCTACTTGGAAACATGAGCAAGCAGTACGCAATTTTATGAACGAACCTATCTTTCCCGCTTCCCTCACTTTATTTGCAACGCCATTTCTGCTGACACCGCTGTTCGGCGATGAAACCATCGGGATGGAACGTCGGTAAACAATACGTTCACCTCTTTCCTAGTCTCGAAACCCGCAGCTTGGTAGGAAGCAAGAGAAAGAACAAAAGCCGGGATTGCCAAAACCGTCCTTTACAAATTCATACAGAGGATTCTAGAGATATCATATATTTCTTCTGGATTGTCAGTATATACATATGTACATATATTAACAAGAAAATGTATTTAGTTACATTTTTTTACATTATCATTCCTGTTTAATCAATCTGTTCACATTGATATTTCAAAAGCGATTTTTAAATGAAGAATAAAGAAATTAACTTCAGTGGGGTTGTTTTTGAATAATTTGTGTTACGATATATTGTATCTTAAGGCTATCACACGTACAAAAATTTTAGTCATAATCGTAAGGCTGTAAGCAAATTGGCCACATTCGAGCGTTTTAAAATGTGAAATCACAACTTTGATTGCGATTAGTCGATTTACTTGAGACCTTATGATTACGATTAAAAATTTTGTATGTGTAATGGCCTTTATCTTGATAAAATTTCGAAGAAGGAATTAAATTTTTTAAGGCGCCAGACGATGGCCATTGTACAGGCTAACTTTGCAAAAGGAAGAGAATGGAAATTTCATTTTGAGACTATAACTTAGAACAAAATCTTTTAACGCATAAAACCTAACCGAATTAGGCCCTATCGATCTAATTAACGTAATTAATTCATGTGCGGTGACACGCGCGCGTACACACACGCACACGCACACACGCGCGCATCTTTAGTATGTTTGAAAATTATTTCTTTGATAAATATTGTGTATTGAAATCAAATAGTGGAAAGTCATACGCTTCTAGGCAGGGCGGGAAATGAGGTGGTTTTTCAGTCTCATTGTGTAAACGGAGGTCATTTGTGTCCAAGCGATTTTTTAAATCAATTTGTAAAACAAGAGTGAGTATACGAGAGTGCCGTTTTGCTCTTAAAAAAGACTTCAGGTTGTGGGGTGAGATAAGGTGGCCGTGAAAGCCCAACAGTGGGCATCACTTTCTTGCTAAAAGTGCAGGATATTCAAAATTGAATGCGGATACAAATGATCCTCGTTTACACGATGAGGGTTGATATTATATGCCGCAGAAATATAATATTATTTCATAAATTTATTTTATTAATAACTTTCTAACGAATAACGAGCGACAGCTAAAACTTGTTGGAGGTCACTCAGGGTTACATTCTTGACAACATATGTCAAAATAAAGATCATCGGAGGTTGGTCCCCCTACACTATTGAAATTTCTTGGATTTTCTTATGAAACCAATACCCGGGCTTTCTGTTCGTGCGTGATTTAATTCTGTAAAAAAAATTTCGCAACTAATTGGTAAAACCAATTTGAAGATTCTAATTGTATTTTGTAATTTGTGGTAGGTAATTGGCGTCGTTTCAGCATTCTCTTAATATTTATAAGTTTAACTTCCCAACAGATAGCATAAACAGAGTGCGATATAAAGAATTATTTTTTAAATTTTGATTTAAAATCACTCTACCATTTTTTTTAAATTATTACCATTGTTAAAAATATTGCTTTAAATAGTGAATATTCAAGACATTAGAAGTTTAATCTTGTTGGATGAATTCAAAGATTGCGTATAGATATTATTAAGTTGCAGATAAATAGCAATTAAACTGTGATTCAAATATTAGAATTAAAATTTCTACTAATATTATGGAAATAAATAGTATTTTAAAGATATCAGGTAGACATATTTCTAATTGAATCTTTCTATATGACGAGCAAAGGACAGATATGAAGATAAGAAAATAATTGGAAGAGTTACTTTTTATGTACGTGACACTAGTGATATCGAAACAGATTTTGTCATGCGAAAGCTACGTTCAATGATTGTCAGGCATGGAAGAGGATAAAGTTCTAATGAGAATTTAATAGACTTGTCCACAAGGGTCGTTTGACAATGGCTCGTTTTCGACCCTCACAGAATCCCCGAACAGACGTCGCATGTCAAGTTGACAGATTGACTGTCCGTTTCAACAGATTCGTTTAACAGCTCTTGTTATAATAGCTTTTGCTTAATTAAATCTAGATATAAAATAATCTAATTATAAAGTTTTCCAAAATACTTAATTTTCGATTTTACGTATTATGTAATTTTGAACGTATAAATTAACTTAAAGAATGAAAGTATTTTCAAAAATTTTGTTTCTTCTATCATATATACAGAGTGCAAGCGGAAATACATAGTACAGGAAGGAGTAATTATACAATTTAACTAAATCAAAATAATAGAATAAATTTTTTTTCGAACAAGGTTTTATTTTCAAGAAAAAAGATTTTGAAAGTTGATAAATTGAATTCGCGTTTATTTGACTGATATTTGACTGATAATGGGTTTTGTTATAAATATTTCATACGATTTGTTTCTTATCAGAGTTTTCTAACAACAAATCCGACTATTCGTAACTATAACACATTATAACACATTATTTTTTTTTAAGGTAACCTTCCTAGTTCTGCAATTTAATATGTATAAATATATACTTCAGGTTTTCAATTTAGGATTGTATTTGTTTTTGTAAAAGATTTCTTCTCTCATCTCTCCATTTACAAACATGTATTTGCAACCAAGTGAATATGGAGTGGTCATATACAGGAGGGAACTTCTGAAGCAGAAGGATTATTGTAGAAGATAGAGATAAGCCACGATGTCAGCGTGACTTGACAATAAAGCTCATCTCACTTCCGGTTTGTTCTCGAGGTTCCTCAGTTCTTCCCCTCGTCAACCCACCTGTTTCGACACTTTCGATACAGCTCACCACGTCATTGACTATCGCTTTGTTCTATAGATCGACAGACTATTTAACAAAACATATATGAATTATAAAATACGAAACTGAAATCCTCAAACAATTTACGTTTCTCTCCTTTTTCTTGTCTTTGTTGTTTTTTTTTCCTACAATAATATTATATTTTTATCTGTATAGCAAAAAAACAAGATGATAAAAATATCGAATAATGCTTCTACATATAAATACATTTACATATTCTTTGTAAATATAAAAAATATGCAATAAGTTAAATTGAACTAAATTGAATACTAATATACATAAGTAGTAACATAAATTTAGTTGTAATCATGTAACTACAACTGTTGTCGAACTAAAAATTGGGTGGGTGGGAAACTTTCGAATTTGTAACGCATCAACTCGTTATTTTTACCCGTTGTACTTCAACTCGTTACAAGTAATGAGTTATTCTTTTCAATAAACAACGAGTAATGATGACGAGTATCAAAAAATGATTTTCTCAATATTAGCTTTTAATTAATTATCGTCATAAAAAATTGTAACATCATTGCCAAATTGTTATTACAGGAAGTAACGGCAAAAATAACAGTTCCCATTCCTACATGATCATAAACGAAATTATATATGATCATATACGAAATCTCATGTAATCATATACGTATAGTGTGTGCAATTTTTTCTAGATTCCCGAAAAATGGCTCATAAACATAATTAGGTGCAAATATATATAATTATTTACATATAATTATATATTACTACATACAATTATGTACAATTATAACAAATTAGTTTTTTTAAAATTTTTATTATTTATATTTTACGCGCGTCATGATTTCAATTTTTACTTACTTGCGGAGCAGGTGCAATGTCTAATATCATGACGTAAGTATGTTGACCAATAAAGTAAATATTAATTATAAAGTAAACAATTATGTGTAAGTTCAATGAGATTTATTATTAAAAATAGAGGGAGATAAGTAATTGTCCAATAGCATTAGTCGACAAAATCGAACTTTTTTTAATCATCAAAAATGTAGTTATACTTTTCTATCGTAATTTTTCACGCTGAATCCAAATACGGAAGCAAAAATTTTGTATCGCGTCAGTTTTTTCAAAAAATTGGGGTTAAACTCGGCAAACCAATACATAACTGTAATATAACTTATGAGAGCTCAAAAAACAATGTTATATTTCATAGTTATGTATACGAGATATAATATTACAGATGTTATCTTTCAGAACACTTTAGAGGAACGAAGTTATATTTTTTCATTACATATATAATTTATAACAGTTATTTAAAAATATAACATTAGATAAACACGTACGTGGAAATACATAACATAAGTATAACAAATATAATATTACAAATATACTATATATTTATGCATAAGAGGTAAGCACGTGACTCCGTCACGAGATGGACGTGCTTCTCGTAAGAAGAAAACGCTTTTGAGTTTTATAGGAAGGCGTGTGCAAATCCAGTTAACGGATCTCCCGGAGATTCCCAAGCCCTTTTAAAATTCTTTCTGGGTCTTTGAATCTGAAAAAGCTGTAATTGTCATATGTGATCCTAGATCGAGATCACACAAGATATAGAAAAATATTTAACATGTACATATGTGACATATGTCATGTTGTAATAATACATTACTGAAATATATCTGATATATAAATAAATGATACGTTCAAGGACTGACAACAGCTGTTAGGTTGTGCCGCTTGGTGAAGGTACTCGTATTGCTCAAGGTCCTTCCTAAATACCTGTTTTCCATAATAGAGAGGATGCCCAAAGACGAAAATATACGCAGATGTCGGATACTTTTGGGACAGACTTCATACGTCTGTGCTACATATTTTGGTTTTTTGTGCTATATCTATAATGTTATGTTACAGTAATATATTAGTGAAAAATGTCTGATACATAAATGGTACATTCCAAAATTGCTGCAGACATAGAGCCATACCAGAATTTTACATTCATGATACTAATAATGTTGCAGGTAACATTCACGACATTCGTGTAATATTACACATACGTCTATGTTACATGTTTTGGTTTGCTGGGAATGTGTAAAAAAGACACGTTTTTGTCCATTTTTGAAACAACGTTTCAGGTGAACCTGACGTGCTAGAGACTTTCAATAGGGATCGAACTAAAGCTTAGATATGGATTTGGCTTGGATGGTGACGGTTTGAAAAAACAATGAATTTTTTTCAAGTAAGTATTCTTTTAGTTATAATTATATCATCATATATATTCTGGAATGTGATGCTTAGCAATAAAAGTTATTTTACTAATAAAACTGGATTAATTATAACTTCGATCAGTTTTCAATATGTACAATTATATGTACCATAATTATATGCATATAATATGTATAATAATCAGAGCTGGGGGTAATATTTGAAATAGTTTCATTTTAAATACATATGTATTTAAAATGGAAATGACATTTTGCATTTTCTATTTTATTCTATTCTGTGTGAATCTAATTACTTACGAGAAAATGCAGCACCGACGCATCTCTCTGATGAGGTGTCGCGTACTGTTTGCAAGTAAACTTTAAAATTTCTTAGGTTATTTTAGATTAATCTTTTATGCACTTTTTATAAATGACCTAAAATATTTTTTTAAAAACTCTTAATTACTTTTAAAAATCCTTAACTTCATTTAAAGTAAATTTAAAAAACCATGAATGCCAGTTAAACTCTAAAGAAAAAATTGATTTCAAATAATTTATAAATTGAATCTTACTATAAAAGACTTATTTTATTATATGATATATTTTATCAAAACATAAGAACTAAATACGATTTTTAGTATTGATTGTGTTCTTATATATGCGGTCTAAAATAAATTCTTCTTAATATTGTAAATATGATTTCCAATGTTAACCAATCTTCCGAACTGTTTATTCCAATAACGAAGCCAAAGATTAATATTATAGAAAGAATATAATACTTCGTGCTTTATATAATGACGAAATACATAAATAATTTAAAATTTAAGATAATCCGTTAGAAATACTTTTATTTGTAATATTGCAATCAAGGCTGGCTGAAATGCTTTTCGAGTTTTTTCTTCTAAAATACCAAATGTAAAATACTTAAAAAATTATACTATCATTTTGCATCTATGAAAATATTAACCCTTACCATACCATCTATAATTTGGTGCCTCATCCATACCATCAAGGGTCACTTCAAATCTCTTCGTTTTTTCACCTCTTCAAAATAATAAAAACAATCTCTAAAAATTCACCAACATACTTTCAACTTTCTAGAATAAATATTGACTCTTTATTTTGGAAAATAATAAAATGCAGTATATATATAATTTATAATTACCGAAAGAAATTACTCAAAGAAACTTGCACGAACAGGAATCGCTCGGTCACTAGTTACCCATATTAGTACGGTAAGGGTTAAAAATTTGTGCTAAAATTTAATGGCCCATTTTTTTTGCCGATGAGTGTACATGTTACAGGCAAAATCCGCAAATGGGCAATATTGACATTGTATACAGCAGACACTCAGCAGGACTTTCCCCGTAACTGTTATATGTGAACGGAGATTATATGAAACAAAGAACACATATATGGATAAAAAATATGGAATCTTATTTAAAATATTTTATATAATCTTGTTTTGATCATGACAATGCCACTCAAGATCAAACCAGTGGCACTATCTCGTGTCCTCCTCTCGAAGTCCTCCTCACAAAACTTTTGTATAAAAAACATTTTTCTCTAAAATGTTTTGTTTCCGAGATAAAAATTTGTAACGCTTTATTCTAAACACCTACCCGAGGAAAAAATGGTCCATGCATGATTGCACATAATTATACATGGGCATATAAAATCATGCATTACATAATGCATAATTTCGAATGCTAGTATATGTATATGATCATGAATGATTGACTGCATATATTCATATAGACAAAAGAGACAAAAATTATTTATTTTCTTCTCATAAAGTGTTCTGAGAATTTTTTCAGAATTTTTTCAAAATTTTTTAATACCCTATTTTCTCATGTTGTTAAAAATAAGAAAATGCAGTACTAAAAAGTTAATAAAAAATTCTGAAAAAGTTCTCAGAACTTTATGAGAAGAAAATAAATAATTTTTGCCTTTTGCAGTTTTTCTGTAAAGTTGATAGTAAATGAGTATAAAATTATTCAAGCCAATATTTGGCAATTTTTAGTAATTAATATCTTGTTAACTATTGCGAAAATTGCAAAATGGTAGAGGACTTTTCGACTCAGTTTAGTCCGCTCTATCTATACACAAAAGTGATTGGCAAAAAAGGTCGGGACACCCTTATATTGTTGCTAATTAGTTACATAAAGATATTCTGTTTTTGTACCCTAAGACTAATATCATAGAAAAATAAACGTACGGTTTCACTAGCTTTTAATCTCTGTTTGTAAAGTACGAATCAATCGATAGCATTCCTTCCGTTCGGCAGCTTTAAGTCGGTGACGTCACGTTTACTCTCACTACGTATAGAAGGCAGAGAAAGGAAAGATTTGGCGATGCCAGCATCTTTCACTTCTGATGACGATGTAAGTTTGCGATGGTTGATGACGCGGCACATAGGATATACTTACATAGAGACGTCTAACATATACATACATATGTACATACCCATTCATACACACTCATACATAACACATATATTTATCGACAAATTTTGATGTTCATCTGAATGAATGAGTAAATGAAATTTGCAGAGTCACAAGAGAATAAGGAGATTACGAGAAAATAGTTACCTTGACCCTGCAGTTTTGAATTGGCCGAATACTCAATGACGTGTGGTTTAACAATATTGTATTATATTTTACAACAGTTTTTTCTTATTTTCAAATGTATCTATTTTATTTCAGATCAAAATATTGGATTAGAGAAAAAGTCCCTTTACAGATTGGTAAAAAGACTTTTTTAGCAACCTATACATTCTATTTTTTGAAAATTGGTAATTATACCACTTGATACAGCGACGTTTTAGCTTTAAGAATCTGTATTTTTAATTGCGATATGATGATTTTTAACGGAGTTACGAGCGATAAAGTCAGAATGTTCCTTTTTGTATACTTAATGCGCGAGTAATTCAAGAACAAAAAATCGTAGGAACAATTTTAAAAACCAATTTTGTAGGGAAAGCTTCAAGCTTTTATAATAGATAGTCGAAAATTTACTTAAATTTTTTTTGGACACGCTACAGACTTACAAAGTAAAAAAAAGTTTTTAATTTTTTTTCAGCTCGTAGTTTTCTATACATAAAAATTTCAAACTCGCGTAAATTCAAAAAATATAGTAACCATTCGAAAAAGTAGAGATTTTAAGCTTTAAAACTCTTTCTTTTTTTAAATTTAAATTTTGATCATTTTTAACGAACATATTGATGGGGAAAGGTCTTTTTACCAACTTGTAAAAAGATTTTTTCCCTGACCCAACATAATATTTAAAAATTAAAATTTTTGAAAAAGTAATTTTTATAAATACGATAAGCTGTGCGTGTGCTTTTTAGGCAATAAACGTCACGCAATGTTTATAGGAATAAGTATTTAACATTGAGCGTAACAAATAAAATTGAATTTTGACAATAACAAATATTTTTATTGACATTTTTACTGAAATTTTCCGAAATAAATGGTAAAGTCAATATCTTTTAATATTTTATTTACAACTAAAACCAGTTGATGTTAGAATATTTAAAAAAGACAATTGCGTATGATCGCGCTTTATTTTAAATTTTTAAACACTTAAAGGTGAACAGTATGTCACATACATTTTTATACAAATAAAATGTTACTTAAGGTATTACATGAAATATTACTGTATTACTTGAAATTTTGTTCTTTTTTTAAATAAAAAAGAATATAATTGTACACACATAATAATAATGATAAAAGTAATTCTGACGAAAATACTAACATTAATTATTTTGCAGCTTGTATTTATATACGAGAATATTTTTATTGTCCTAAATAGTGCAAGTTTTATATTGTGCATTTTGAAAAGTGTCAATTATCCTATATTACGCAATGTATATATGGATCTTTATTTCGTAGAAATATTTTCAGATATGACGCATTGTTCAGAAGGTGTACCAAGGGTAGGCCGAATAGGACTTCAACTTCTTTTCATCGATTTCTCTTCTATCCTTCGTCATTCGCATCATTGCAACATCGAAACCTTATGGCCATCCATAGACTGTGGGGAGAAGCGGCTAGTTCCTTCCTAGGCGTATACCGACTGGTGATTTAGTGAGATCCGATCTGCGAATGGAGTAGCCGATCAGCTGGACCATAAATATCAGGTGTTTTTTGTTTGCATAGAACACACGTATGTACACACACAACATCATATATACATATATAGTTGTTCGTCGAGAAAATAAGATCTCTAGTAAAAGGCAGCATTCTCGGTTTCTCATTTTAGTGTTTAACTTCTTTTTTCTTTCAATTTTGCGAGACGTAAATCTGGTATATGTTCCTTACATTCGTGTTTTCGGTGTATGTAAAAAGAAATGTTAGGGCTTGCGACATCCGATGCAATTATTTACGATCAATATTTTTATAATTGAGCACTTTCCTTGGATAATACTGTATATCATGTATCTTGATGATATTATAATGGATGATACTATAATGGAAGATATCATAACTATATTTTTAGGTAAACATGTTTTTCGCGACGGTCTTTCACTTAAAATCAATCAAATTATAAACTATATAGCAAAAAAGATATCGCGACATAGTTTAATAGTTTAAATCTGCTACGTCATATTCATTAAATTTTGCAGCGTTGCATTTCTTACTGCGATTAAACAAAGTCAAAGCTCTTCAGAGGAGAAGTTTAAAATTATGTACAGAGTATAGAAGTCTGCACTTTAGTTTCTCGAAATTTCAGTGCCTGACGCGATTATTTACTCAATTATAATTATTATTATTGCGTAGGAACGCGCGAGAATAATTTACTCCTCTGGGAAACTTAACTGTACTCTATAGCGTTTTCCTCTTGACTTTAAACGAATAATTTTTATCTGCTAAACCGCCACCGCTGTCGCTACCGCGCATTCCACCCTTCCGATGCTGCCCTTGTCGTTTCGAGCGACCCCTCGTAAAATTAAGTCAAACAGCCACGGGGTGGCGGAGTACTATTCGCTTTTCCACGTTACGATCTCCGTTCCTATTAAGAGGAACTGAGTGCGACACCACTCGCTTTTGCAAACGGCCGAAAGGGACGACGTGAATCATTTGTAGTGGGTAACAACGATGATGTCTTCGCTAAAGTCACCAAATTCACCAGAAAAATTGTATAACTATTAATTACAATTTTATTCTTGTGGCTTTTTGTATTTCTCTCGCAAAATCGAAGACTGTTTCTATTATAATAATTATATTCCGGTGATTGCAATACTGAATTGAAATAACAATACTCTCTACTATTTCGATATTTATTTTATTTTATATAATACGCAATTTGGGATTTTATATAAAAAAATTTTAATTGCATGTCATAAGGATAAATATGTTGTAAAAAATATATGAAACCACATTTAATTTATTTTAATTCAACGTGTCGCATTTAATCCAAAAGAAATGTGAAATTAATTAGCTCAATCAAACATATACATATGCAGTCTAGCCTCAAATTTTTTTTTTGTATTTTGGATATATACAACTATAAAATATAAATGTACATATATTTTAATTAATGTAAATCTTTTAAAAGTATAAAAGGAGCTTTAATTCTATATACAAGTTATTTGAGATGTTTATCTTTATTTTTATAACATATTATCATTATTAAGTATAGACACTTTAACTAATCATTACTCGCTGCATGTACACTGAGAGAAAAATTTTTTGATATTTGTAACTATAATTACATATTACTATAACTATGACGATGACTGCTATGTTATTAGCAACTCTATCTATGTATAATTCTATCAACTAATATATAGTTTATTAAAATTGATCTTAAAATTATTAAGGTTATTAAAAAATAAATTATTAAATAATAAAGCTATTATGAGATAATCCACTTTTTTTTTCAAAATATCGGAGTAAACTATTTTATACATTATTAATTATTTTTTGATCTTGTATCGTTACTCTTGCTACTTTACTTTAATATTTACAAAATATTTATAAAAATAAAATTGTGTAAAAAGTATTCGATTTAAAAAATTATTAAGAGAATAAACTTAATACTTTTCTAGTACATTGTTGCATTTTTGAAAAAACCAAATCACTAGAAAAATATATCTTATTACACATATCTTATTATTCACTATTTCTTTATTTCTTTCATTTTCAATAAAACAAAATTACAATTCCAATTATTTGATTTATTTTCTACATAATAATTTGTATGAAATGATTAATATAATCGTTTGCAAAATTTAAAAGCTACTCTCTAAATCTGAATCAGTGGATAATCACTGATATCAGTGCCAAGTATGCCACTATTTATTAATCATCCAGTGACGTATTTGGCACTGGATAATTAATGAAGTTCAATTAAAAAGGAAAGAAGGTTTGAGCATTATATATTCTAATATTGATATTTATATGTTAATTTCAATCTTCCAATAGTATATTCATTGAATTTATGCACTAAAATAAGATTAATTAGATCACATAGTGAAGGTTAGCTAGGTTAGGAATTTCACATTTCACTCACTGATTGCCAGTGGCATACTTGGCACTGATATCAATGATTGTCCATTGGTTTAGATTTAGAGAGTAAATTATGCAATGAGTAAATGTTAGTTTGGAGGAGAGTATTATATGCTAGATTCGATTATTTTGCAAGTAGAAAAATTAAGGAGATCTGATAATTATTTTTTATAAATGGAATTAAAGAATGACTTTTTTACGCAAATTAAGTCTAACTATTTATTATATTATTGCTCATGTGTAAAAATGTTGAGAACTTATGGATACTTCATAAGATATTTTACAATTTATTTTTACATATTGTGACATAAAATACAACGTATTGTGTAAAATATTTTTAGATGACCTTATTTTAATATTTTTATATACGTAGTAACAAAAAATCAATTTATAACTATACTGTTCGCTGTATTTTAATGCATGACTGCATTCTATTTAAGTACACAGCTGATATTTCTACACTCATATTTCTTTCCTTTTACAATTGATTAATTCTATTATTGAGAACAATATTCAAAAGACACGGTCGAGTCTTGCGTCAAGTGTACATGTAGTACGAGATACTAACAACAACATGTATATTTATACATAAACCAGCCAAGAAACCGATTGTGTATTTCAAAATCTAAAGTGAAAATGATAAAAGTGAAATCTCATTTAATTTGGCAGTTTCCAACGTGATAAAAATACGATAGTCTTCATGCGAAATTGCTCGATAAGTATAATTATAATATCATTCGCATTCGCACTTGTAATTTTCACCTCCATAAGTATCGGGACATCGTATTTTCATTATGCTCATAACCAATCGCGTGTATTTCTTCATGCGAGATGAAAATACGAGAGGCGAGAAAGGTCGACAAAGATACAATCGACGCCTAGTTGCAAGTATAGGTGTCCGAAATTATCAAATAACATTTGAACTAATCAAGCTTTGAGTAGGCTCAATCAATGGCTTTGGTTTAAAATATATAAAAAAAAGTTTTTATTTTTTATCTTACAAACGAAGATACCGCGATACAAAGTACAAAATGTAATGTTTCTGCATTAACAATAAGACATATTGTCGTCGTTCAAAATACGTTATGTTTTTATATTTTCATATTATTTTTTTTTCTTTTGCACTATAATTATTACTGCTTCGAGCTATTAGCCGACTTGATATTTTGAATATCATATTTTACGCGTTCTACTATGTGCTTGCAATATGTTTGCTGAGAAAAATGTTCTGGTTGCATTAACAAGAAAAACAAACCAAACGAATTTATATCCATCGGTATTCTAATTATATCGTAATTTCTGTTTATCTAGATCTGAAATGTTTGCTAGATTTAACTATAATATATCTGATTAGAATTCTAGTAGATTCAACTAAAAATATTAAATCTACTACAACTCCAATTAATTCAACAAGACCTTTATCCAGTGAGTGATATATTAAAATATTTTAATATATCACAAACATATAAAAAAATAACTTAGAACTCTCGAAAATTAAAAATTATAACAATTAAAAAATAATACTATAATGAGAGTAAATAGTGCGATAGTCTATAGAATGTAAGATAATGTCTCAACTTAACTTAGCAACTTTCGTATACGTTTCGACTATCATGCACTTTGAGCCATCATTCAGTGAAACAATTCTCCACAAATATAACCAGTTATTACAAATATATTACAAGTGCTTGATAAAGCGCGCAAAATTTGACATTTGAATTGTCGAATCAGAACTTGATCGATTCATCCATTATTGAGATCCTATAATCTTATACTCGCAACTGTGCAATATCGCATTATACACATACACTTGACGCGAGACCGTCTCTTAAAGAAAATAATTGTAAATACAACAGTTATTTTTAAGAGGAGTACGTATACATACATAGTGCTTTTTTTTAATAAGTACCCTGGAAAAATGTTTCATTTACATATAATTATATATAATTATATAAAATTACATACAATTATATAAAAATGGACATATTATATATAATTATATGTAAAATATGTCCATATATATAACATTCTTTTCTGGGTAACTCTATGGAGAAGTCGAAAGTATGAAATACTGTGCGTGATAGTTCATACTTTATATGTCAGTATTAAATATAAAACATTCCATATTCAATTTTTTGATAATTTTATCTTATAATTTTGTTAAAGAAATATCGTATGTAAAAAAATCATGATTTTTTCGTAAAAAAAACGTGATTTTTTGGAATATCTTCAATTTTTCATTAAATTAATTGTTTCCACGTCATACATTATATGTTGTGTATCTCTTTTTAAACTAATATTTGAATACTTTTTTGCACATTTGCATGTTATCTTTTCTTTAGTATAGATAAACATGTAAATAAATAATTATATTGGTTATTTAAACCATTTTATATTTAAGATGTCTCTAACAATGTTTCCTGTATACGAACTATAGTTGTTTTTTTACAAACTATTGAAGATAATAATGAAATCCTTTTAGATGTTTATAATTTGTCGGAACTCTTAATGTTATATAGAAATATCACATTATAAAATAATACTTAGAAATATTTGCTTATTTCATTTGTTTTATTCTAAACATCTTTGTTTATATATTTTACTTCGAATTAAATTTGAAATTAAATGAAATAGCAATGTATCGATGTATCGATATTTCGTATAACAGTATTGCAATCATTACTTTACTATCATTACTATTTTCTCGGCCAAGCATGTGTTATTATCAAAAAAACAGCGAGTTTCTATAAACTACGTTTTTAATTCCTATTTCTGTTGCTAAAAAGTTCTACTCAATATGATTAGTTTATCAATACGAATAAAACTGTGAGTAATAAGAACGAAGTTAACTAGAAATGATATAACGAAAGAAAATGGAACTTTATTATTGTTTTGTTACTATATAAACTTCTTTTTGAATTTATTGAATTTCTTATATTTAATATATATCTTTATGTTATGTTTTATTATCTGTATAAAATTTTTAAGTAATATTTAAAACTTTTATTATATATATATATTAAGTAAAAAACAAATTGAAATAATTGTTATATATTTACACGTTACATGTATAATTAGTTTTTTTTTTGCATAAATGTCAGGGTCGCATTAATGTTGGGTTGAATGTCGCAACGAATGAAGTATATTTATGCTATCAACAAGCATAGATATATTATTACATTTAGGAATACTATTACTTTCTTATTTGTAAATACTCTGAGAAGGTATTAAAAGAAAGAAATATATTACGTTGGTAAAACTCATTTTATGTAATTCGTAACAATTTACGCAACGTAATTTATTAACCTTGATATATCCAAGGTACAAATTTGCGACTTTTGTTCTGTCACAACAACTTTGCAAAGTTATGTAGAAAAATATTTGTTATTATCAAATACGCAATAAAGAAATAAAAAAACAAATGGAGGTTTATTTTTATTCTTTATAAACATTAAAGCATATATGTATACGCATGTAAGTATGTATTTATGTATATATGTATACACGTATGAACGCGCATAAATCTAGGAGACACGGTAGTGTCTTGGCTAAACAAGCGCAACGGCGTCACCCAAGTAGAATAACAAGTCTTTATGATGTCAAAATGATGTCAAAATGACTCTAAAATGATCATTTTTCAATTATTTCCGATTCATATTAATGCCACTCGGACTTGTTGACATGTTGTTCTGCTCGGGCAAGGCGTGAGATCGGCCATGGCTCCTTTAAACCCATTCTACATAAGACGCAGAACAGTTGCAGGTTGCAAAACTAGAAGAAACTAACCTAACATATTTGAATTATGATTCGATTGTAGGACGCAGAACGCAGGACGCAGAAAGTTGGGTCAACTTCAACTTTCGCGTCCTGCGCCCTAGCTGCGTCCTACGTATATTGCGGTCTGCAATCTATTACAATCTGAAATATGTTTCACTTGCGACCTGCAACCTGCGTTCTGCGTCTTATGTAGAATGGGCTTTATGCGAATCGGCGCGCGGCAAGTTGCAGCAGACCAAGATTATCAGGTCTCAATAACGGCTGAACTGATCAATGTCTGTATATGCTCATCGATAGCTTGCACTCCGATTGTATAACAAGTGCATTAATTTTTTCTCTACGTGCCCTTCGAGCGGAGATATTGCGACGCAAGTCCGGATCTGTAACTTTTTGTATTGATCGACGTTATTATCATCAATCAGTGCAAAATATATGGTTGCAGTGTTTGGCGCTAGAGGCGCTAATGATGCATGATCGGATGCGTTCGGAAATACTGTACCTTCTACACTCCACAGAAATCAAGTGCGTTCAAGGAACGAGCTATCAGCGCTATTTGTGTCATACTACCCTTGTTTCACGTTTATCTCAATAAGATTATCTTAAGTTTGACATGTCGTAAATGAAAATTACGATCAAGTTTAAAGCAAAATAGAGCAAGCACTGTGAGTAACAATGAACTTGTTAATTTTACACGCAATCCGTATGACAAATTCGAATGACGAGTGCGTATGCGTATGTACGAGTATATATATACATGCGCAAAATACTATCGATAATTATTAATTGATTCATTGATAAAGAATATACCAACGGCAGGCATTCTTTTGTGAAACGAATAAATCAAGCGGGAAGAAATGTCGCTCGGCTATACATAGATATATTAATTATTAATTATTAATATTTAAGATAACTACGCGTAAGGTTAGAAAAATCTATAATTTGGAATAGAGTTCTTCTCTCATCTGTTATATTAATATACAGGTTGTCCCGTGTATAAAAAGTTCCGGATTCTTTAAATATCTTGAAAAGTAAGCATTTCTGAGAAAAATATTTCATACAAAAGTTATAGAGTTTAAAATGATTTATTTACTGATCTTATCAGTTTAACCTTGAGTGGCACCATCAAGATCTGATTAAAATCAACTCGATTTTTAAAAATAAAACACCCTGTTTTTAAATTCAGTATCTAATAACTGGTATTAAAAGCTTTTTAAAACGTTACAATAAAGCTTCTTTTTGATTTGTACTTAATAAATTATGAAACTTGAAGGTTATAATACCGCCGGCGTTAAGCATTATCTAAAGTGTATCGCGCGGAGGTTGCCCGATCGGATTTATAAGTCATGTGTAATAATTAATTATTAATTCTCATATGTTTATACGTATCGCTATGTTTAATTAATATTGTAATTCTAAGATTACGACATATTTCAAAATGCGTTATATATATCTCTTAAGTTTGATACAAACATTGAGATTTTGAACCTGATTCGGCATTGAGTTATACGAATGTTCATGGGAATACACACACAACGCGAGTTCTCTTTCGTTTAAATGGAATTACTTTTATCGTCGTGACGGAGAAGCCGACGGTGATTTGATTCACAATCGTTCATGCGAGTCGTGATCAGGAAGGCTCGTTCGTGTATTTGCCTGATGTCAGGGTTGATCGCATTTTCCGGCATTACGCCGGTATAATTCCTTCCTTTTTTTCTTTGCCTTTTTACACATCAACCACGAACCGTGATTGACGAGTGATATCGTTAACGGTTTAAGACTCCCTTCCTTTTTTTACCCATCTCTCGTCCTTCCTTACGACGGCGCGTGCGATCTACTGTGAAAATCCCATTACTAGTTATTCCCATTCTATACAGATCTAGAATTCTGCATTTAACATATTTGTTCAAACACACAGCTATTGTATTGTACTGCTCGATTCTCTTACTACATGATATTGTTTCATCTATTTGAACCTTTTAAAAAATTATGATTAAATAATTTTTATATCATTTTCTGTTATGAGAACTTAACATTAAATGATGAAAATATCACTTAAAATTTCTCGCAGTAAAATCTCACTCCAAGAAAGTACAATCACCTTTGAAAAAAATGAAAATATTTCACTTCTTGAAAAATTGAGTGACAATTTTCACTCTTTTTAGAGTGAAATCTCACTCCAAAAAAGAAGTGAGATTAAATCTCCAAAAAGTGTAATATTATAAATTGTATAAGAAAAGTAAAATATTTTCACTTTTTTCTCAAGGATGGTATTTTAGTATTTTACATTTTTCAAATGATACGACTTAGCAATAGACTATAGATACAAACGCAATTTTTAATAATGACTTCTTAATGTAAAGGAGTGGTACAAAAATAATAGGCACACACCCAAGCAGAACAACAAGTCATTATGATATCAAAATGATGTCGAAGTGACTCCGAGATGATCATTAAAAGTCATTTTTTAATGACCATTTCCGATTCATTTTAATGTCATTTGGACGTTATCGTGAGTTGTTGTTCTGCTTGGGCACTGTGCATACGGTGCAATACCGTGGAGATATGAAAAAGGAACGATAGAAACAAGGAAAATAATTTTAAGAGTAACATAATTTTATGAATACTTAATAAAATTTTGTTTTACTTCCTTTTATTAAATTGTTTTACTTTCTTTTGATAAATACCAAAAAAATCGAAAAATAAATCAATTTTCAGGATGAAATCGAGCAGCAAAAATATAACTTATTGTATTATACATCAAGACATTCTTTATGTATTGCCAAAGTTTCACAATTTTTTTACAAGTTTCCACAAATTAAGGCTTTTTCCTTGTTAGTAATTTTTGATTAACGATCGTAATAGATAACTATCTAAACGTGATGTGTCTGGATTAAATAAAGAAATGAAATTAATATGTCCAATATACTCTCTAAAACTTTTAGAGTAAATCTCAGTCTGAAGAGTGAAATCTCATTCTTAAAGATTGAAAATTGATCTGTTCTCTTTATAAGACTGGCTCAGTTTTCACTCTTTACAATGAGATTCGATTCCAAAAAGGATTTGAAGAGTAACTTCATACAACAGTCTTTGCGAATTTTATAAAATGTATCGGGGAAAGAGGTTGCTCTATAAATGTGTGAAATGTGATAGTAATGATTATACGCGTCGATGGGATATGATAGCGGAAAAGGGATCTCGCGTCGTCGCGTCACGAGTTAGTTCCTATATGGAGAGAACATCTATTCAGTTTGCGGGGGCATCCAGTTGTGCGCACCTCGCGCACCTCGCGCACCTCGCGCACCTCTCCCAGTGGCGATTGATGTGCTTGGCATCATAGCTCCGCCTACTTGCGATACAACTTTGGCTCTCGGACCAATCCGACGACCGGTCGTTACTAACTATCGTGTGTACCTTGTCTAATTTCTTTCTCTCTCCTTTACTCGCTGCTTTTACATCTTTGTTTTGATCTTGTAGATGCTTGCTCAATTCAATATTGAGCATCAAAATTACTCAACATAGTATGTTTTCGTAAATTAAAAGCAAGAATTTTGTAAAGTTAACTTTATCATAATTGTGATATAAAAACTTTTTAATTTTAAATCATCATTCAACTATGTATATTGTAATATAAAATTAGAAATAGGGAATTGTAGAAAATATGTTCTTATGTTATTATATGTTAAAATAAATTTATTTCGTTATATGTGGTATACGCATATTTATTATTTTATATACTTCACGTAACAGTACAAATGAACGATACTTTTAATAGCTATATCGTTTATCATTATTTTGCTACAAGATTCATATACATTTGCATAAATTGATTCTGCGGCTTACGATCGACTTAATCTTGTGTACGATGTTAAGGTTAAATGTTTCGGCAATGATTTACATAGGCGGGAAGGGCGCGTGGGTGATATTATCGATGTTACATTTATCACCGATACGATGTTCACGGAGTGACCAGCGCATATCATCTATTGCATCACACAAGTGCAATAAAACATTTTCAACATGTGTATGTTTTTACACATGAAAACAATTCGCTACTTGAGTGCATATTGAATAATATTGAAATATTTCTAAATAATGAGATTTTGGGATAATGTAGTAATTTTTATATTTATAATGATAAACCTAATAAATATTAATAACATAAATATAAAATAGAAATATAACTATTCGACTATTATGTTAAAGCATGTTAAAAACTATTTATGTTATAGAAAATTTAAATTTGTTGCGTCTCAATTAATTGTAAATTAAAGGGGTTACAAGTATCACAGGATATTACAGATATGCAAATAAGGTAACATTAAATTAGAGTAATGAATTATTAGCAGATTGAATATGTATAAAGTATATGATAAAACTATAAAAGATGTGTGTATATACAATATATACGTATATGCATATACTTGTCAAAAATTTAGAAGCAGTTGGAAATTTAGAAAAAATACAGTAATTCAATTATGAAAATTTAATTATTATAAAATCATAACTTACAATAATTTTAACTCTTCATTGATCAAATTAATTATTAGTATATAAACTTAATTATATATTAGAGATTCATTAAAATATTCCCTCTTATTTTTAACTACCGTCATACAAGTTCAAGGCATCCTACTTATGAATTTGTAATTCTTAATTATTAAAATATATATATATATATATATATTGAATACTGTAATAACACTGTAAAAAAATTACTATAAAAAATTATAATATTCTTTTTAAAATGTTACACTCTGATTAATAGACAAGTAATAAATATGACAATGCAACGATCATATACACACATATATACGATATATATATTTCACTTTAACAGAAAACTTGTTGTTTCTTGATAATAGAACAATGAACTTGGAATGGAATTGCATAGCATGTTCACTCGGTAAAATCCTTTAAATTAAATATTTCCTTAGAAATATGATTAGAAGCAAATAATAGTGTGTAAATAGTTAAAACAGACAATAAAGTCTTCGTTTACGTAAATCGTTCTTTTGAATAGATTGATATTTAAATTGATATATTTTATGAACGTTTTTGGATCTTTTTTAATCTATGAAGGAGATGTGATGTCCGATGGTCTCTGATTTTCTTCTATGGAACATCTGCACGGTAATGCGGACTCTTTAGCATTTTTATGTGGGCTGCCGCTGACAGTTTATTTTATTATATCGATTGGCGGTTTTTTTTTGCCCATCGTCCATCGTCTGGGAAAATTCGTAAGTCAATCCCATCGTAAGTGCGCCTCGAGCAAGTTGTCTGCACATAGAAGTCGTTTTATATTATTTGTTTTATTTTATTTTATTTTTTTTTTAATAAAGTTGACAGATTGAAAATGGATATTTTGGATTCTGTTTTGAGCCTTCTTCAGGTCAATGATCAATATTTTTGTCGCAGTACGTTCTGGATCATGATGATTCACTGTCAATCCAGACCAATGTATCGCTCACAAACTGTTGACTGATAGTGTGGAAATACGTTATAAAGTATTAGAAATTATGTAATTTGGCGACACAAGTAAAAAATAATAAATAAGAAATAAAAATTGAGAAAATTGTTATATTATTTTATTGAAAAAGACTACAATATAGTATACATGCAAGTACATGTATAGTATATATTAGTAATTCAAGATTGAATTATATAAAGCAACGAAAATCCAGCTTCGACCGTAATAGACGTTTAAATTTCTAGTATTGATTGTGTTTCTCACATATACGGTCTAAAAATAAAAATATTATTATTTTATTGTCTTATAAAGAGTCCGGTATTTATTTATATTTATTGTTTTCACGATGGATGAGATCGTTGATCTGAAGAAGGCTTAAAACAGAAGTCGAAACATAGTTATCACGTTTTGTCAATTTTATTAAATAGAATTTAGAGAGTATTATTAGATATAAAGGAAGTTTTCATTTGCGCTACCATTACTGCGGTTGACTCCTATTAGGTAGGACTCCTATTTAACATTGATTATTTTATTGTATTTTAAGGAGTCCGTGATTTATTTATATTTATTTTATTCTATTTTTCAATCATTTTGGTTGACGATACAGGTTGATAGTAGCTTTTTCGTTCATTTCTTGCTATAATGTTTATGTTCCTGAACAGTACATGTTGATTATTTAAAGGTTGTACTTGTACCCTTAAGGAGCAATCATAATTGTATAATGTAATTATAAGCATGTCACTGCAAAGAGATATTGTTTGTTATCGTAAATTTTTGTGTTACTTTAAAGTTGAAACTGATGGAATAGTACTCCGTCCTACTCTAGCGATCTCAAATGATTGCCAAATACATACCTTCTCCCTAGAGTTATACTTTCCCTCTCCTAATGTATATTTTAATATAGACATTTATACATGAGAAGAAAACATTAAGAAACAGCATAAGTACAATGTAAAATGTTTAAGAAATGTTTGTTTTGAATATGTTATTGCCTGATGTATAAGTAATAACGAAAAGATTGTATATATGTATATCGACGAGGAATCAGAGGTGTGTAAGTAACATTATTTCAATGTAATATAATTCTAAGATGAAAATAATAAATATTTATTACAGTATATCAAGGAAATCAAATTAATAATGTTGATAATTGCTAGTACATCGGCAAGAGAACCAAGAGATTCTTCTTCTAAGAATACTATTTTCTTTTAAAAAAAATAAAGAACCAACAAATCAACATAAAATGATGAAAAGTCCACATAAAAAAAAAATGTTAATCACATATTGTACGAAATATTTTTTTCTCATTGTTTCACGAAGCATCGATACTAATTTATATTTTATCCAAATGAGACTATGACGTATATATACATGGCCATGGCGAGAAATTTATATGTTTATATTCGCACTGATGAGAACCACATTAAAGGCCGAAGCGTTTAATTAGGTATTTAAACAATGTATGTATATTATATAATAAATTAGCGTTATAAAAATTAGTTTTGGCTCTTTGACTCCGTCAAAATATACATATATTTTTTCTTAAAATTGTAAACTATTTTTGAACTGAAAAAAAAATTAATGAATTTATGACACTAGAGCCGTCTTGAATTCTCATAAAATCTTTCCATAAATTTAATTTCCAATTATTTCTTCTTTTTCAAAATTAATTTCTTGTGAATACTTATTAAACATAATCCGTTTAAGTAGTTTTAATTATTTTTACTTTTTAAGATTTAGGAGGATTATGATCTCCCTTGCTCCCATTGGCTATGCCCCCAAGATAATACAATAATAAAAATACAGAAATAAAAGAAGGAAATATTATATTTATGTATATAAATATATTAGATATTAAAATATCTTAATTTAATTAGATGAAGAAATTCTACGCTATAAATGGCATATGATGCACAATATCGATCACAAGATCCATCGCTTTTCCTATAAAAAAACTGAATTTACGATCCGCATTACCCAGCCTCTTTCCCGAGTTCTTAGGGTTCTGACGCAAACTGCCCCTGCCGTTAACGCGCATCCCACAAAGTTGTACGTGATTAGCATGACAACTGCCCCGGAGAGTCAGTCCGATAGTTTGTTACTTCTCTGTCCGCATTATGTGTAGGGTAAGCGCCAGCAGTCCAAGTCCGAGGGTAGTCGACTGTCAGGCAGTATTTTTTATCTAGTCACGGTCAACTGGCTGATCGGCTCGTCTGCCCATTATTAGCGCAGCACACAGCGATGCGCGGGAAAATTGTCGTACACGTCATGACTCCATTGTGAGGAGTGTGTTTGGATACACATGTGCAAGTCTTTCCTTACGGTCCATATACATATATATATATAAGGTCAGTAGCTTATGGGCCACCTAGCCTCGGAGCAATAGTTTGCTCCCGAAGGGTGGACAGCATCACATCGCGCCCCTTCTCTTTCCCGGAGGTCTTATCTTTTTAGTATTATTGCGCGATCGCCATAGTGGCCAACCCCTGGAGGACTGATGGGCTGATGGTTGAAGACAGAGAGAGAGAGAGAGACAGGGGAGGGGGGGAGGAAAGGAGAAAAGAGTGAGAGTGAGCCAGAGAAAAACCAAAAGACTCTTTACGAGAGAACGACTATAGCGATCTGTGAATTGTCACTATTTCGATCGCTACAAAAATCTCTTATTAACATAAAGACGCGATAAAAGCATGTGTCATTCGCAACTAAAACACTGGATTTGCCATAGGCTTTCCATTGATATTTTCTTCTTTTCTATTTAATAAATTTTCTATTTACATTTAAACTGTATATTCGCACAATACAAAATTAATTAAAATGCAAATTTCTAAGCTTGGTGAATTCTTATCATTTTTGTATTTTAATTTTCACGATGTTTGACTTCCCTTTATGTTATATTAGTATTGTGTTATGATTTCAGCTTTTTACTGTTAATATTAATGAATTTATTGTGAGTTGAATCGATTTGTCACTGTAATAAGTAACGCCATCATAAATTATAATCTACATAAAATGATTAATGTAGCGCGTGTAAAAAACTTAGTGGTTATTTCGTGATACATATACGTGTAGTGGAATAGTAAAGCATGTTGTGCAGCAAAATACAAGAGCTTTGCTTTCGTATTCTTTGTTTAATTTGTTGTCTTGTATATCCCACCTGTTTGGGCAGATATACGATACGTCATTTTTAGCGAGTGGGATTTATGCCCAAAGCATACAAAGTGCGTAGATTGAACTCAGTGCACTAAATGCAATAAACGCATTATATGAAATATGTACCTCATGTCATGACACTTGTAATATATGTAGGAAGATGATAATTATTATTTATTACTTCATACACATATTTACCATTCTTATTCCTTAATAAAACTTTATAAACACATTTTATAAGTTATTATGTCATTATACGTTATTTGTAAATTTTTCATGAGCCGTACATATCCCCCTCTCCCCCTATGAATAGCCATATATTCCACCCTTATGGGATATATGGCAAAAATGCAAGGGTTTCAAATAGTTTATTTTTTAGTATGAAAAATAAATATTTCGGATTTCTCTAATATTTTTTTCATAGTAGTAGACAGTACAAAGTTTTTATTGATATAGTTCGTTTACTATAAACATAGTAAGTAATACTTAATAAATTAAGCTTTTTATAGATTATAGCGGCGTACATACCGGAGTTACCCTATATAAGTTGTGATATATGATTGCGTTACTTACAAATTAACTGACACTGGTTTTATTAATATTAACAGTAAAAGACTGAAATCATAACACGATATTAATATAGCATAAAGGCATATAACAGAGTTGTTCGTACAAATTACTCCTACTCCTACTGTTTTTCTGACATCTGCGGCGTAAATCCCCACGTGGCATATATATCGGAGTTATACTCTAGATCTTTGAGATCTTTTACAGCATTAATTTTTTTTATGTACATATTTTTTGCAATTTCAAAATCATTTTAAAATCTATCTTTAAGAAATTAATTGTATTATACAATTTCAATTTTGTCGAAACTTTTATTTCAATGCTTTTGCTCTCTTTTATTCTGGGATAATGCACTTTGAAATTATTTTTTAATTCGTGCACAACATTTCACGCAATGCGTAAAAGAATTGTACTATAAATAGTTATTGTTATCATCGTTTGCAAGATTATGGAAACGTGCGCGGAGTTCGATCCAATGTAGGAGCTGGCCAATATCTAGGGTACATAAATGTTTTACATGCAATAAGGCGTTCGTCCAGGCTGGACGAAACTGCCCGCAGTCGGATTTTATTACTCGACCGCAAAGAGGCTCGCGGAATAGAAGGAAAAATAACAGGCGGAAAATAAAAGTGTTAAGAATATTTTCATACAAATGTGTGGAAAATGCTTCTATTTTGTCTACATTTACAGTCCATTTATATTCGTTTCTCATGACATGTATAAATTGTGACAGATAAAGATTTAAATTTTACACTATTCATTAATGTGTAAAAAATGTATATTAATTAAGGGTGCGCGCGTTCAGGGAGCTCACTACCAGTGCTATGTAGCGCTACCATTGTTCAGGGAGTTAACTGATAGCACTATGAAACACTATCGTGACGTTATTGTTGGTAGCGTTTGATGTCATGACTCGCGCTACAAATGTTATCGCCAAAAAGGTAGTGTGTTGATAGCGCGTTGCGTAGCGTTCGTGTGCTCCATGAACAGCGATAGTGTAGTGAACACTGAAGTGAACATTGTTGGCTGATACTTTGAAATTAATGATCGCAATAGTATTCATAACACTTAGCTTTTAAAATGGATTACGTGGAAATGGAATTGCTCGAAGAAGAGTTATACAGTTTAGCTCAAAAATCGATAAAATTCGACTAGTTGAACGCGTTTTTGCATAAAACGAAAGAATCTAGCAGAATCTAAAGAATCTTGCTCTTGCTCCATTTTGCCGTATGTGGTATGGTTAGAGCAAACACTACACTATTATTGTTCACAGAGCTTGTATTCGCTAGCGCTATCTTGGCTCCGTGAACAGAGAGATGGTAGCGTTAGCGTTGGTAGTGCGGTGGTGAGCTCCCTGAACGTACCCTAAGAAGAATAAAAGAAAAAACAATGCATGTAGATCGTAAATGATACCATTTACAAATTGAATAATTAAATATAATTGTAAGCACAATTCTGACAACTTCAGTGGTAATGGTTTTTGTTAATCGTGTTTTTATAAAAAAAAAAGCAAGAACTTCCTTGTGCAAAGAATTTCCTTTGTGCAAAAGAAATTTTACCGCTTCTATTAGTATTTTTATTTACCGATCTTTAAATAAAATGTTTCTAAATAATTTAAAAAAAATATCTGTACAAGCAATTTAAGTATCTTTTTCCTAGAACAGAAATGTGAAACGTGAAAATTTCTATCATTGAAATTAATAAAAAAAATTTCATTTTTCATACTAGCTTTGCTGTAGAGAAATAATCAGTATCTTGATGCATACGTTAAGAATGGAGAATTGATTTTTAATCCTTCTCTTGCAATCTTTTCTTTAGTCTTTAGAGTCCTTTTTAATACAAGTAAAATTTTATTCTAAAATTTCTCCGAAACGAGAGCGGAGTTTCGGTTTTTCCTTTAAAAAATATTATGTTAATAGAGATCTTGTTGGGAAAAATATATTGAGAAATAATAACCATCCCAAAATTTTCCACATTTTTTGAAAGTCTGCGGAATAGTATAAAAATTGGGCTGAACAAAACGTTCAAATTATAGACAGAAAGAGTAAAAATATAATTACAGCCTGTGCTGCGACTATTGTGTAGACGAGGTTTTATATCTCCGGCACACCAGCTCGATCCGTGACGCGATACACGATATGAGACGCGTACGTGATATATCCAATCAATGTACTGCTTTTCCAGAAGAGTTGTACGTTGATTGGATTTGGCGGATCGCATGTTGCGTATCGTGTCGTGAATAGCACTGATGTGTGATATTTTTTAACGCGTTGCGGACACAACTTGTAAAATGTGAATGTCGTAAATAAATATATAGATGAGTAACACATGTAAATATATGCATATGCGCGCTCACCTATGTAACGCGTACGATTTATGGCGGTCAGTTTATTGATATGGGCAGCCTTTTTTGCCTCGATCCCTCGCCTTCATGACTCTCACTGAAACCGTTCCTTAGCCTTCGCGTATATGTGTAGAGACTTATAAGAGATATATAACTTCTCTACATTCAGTGACACGTTCAATAGACCTCCAGATCGGCTGAACTTGGAGCAGTGTTGTCTCTTGTGCGCTAAATCTTTAATATTCTATTTAATATCCGCTTCGCCCCTTTCTTTCCAGCATCCGGCCACGCGATCCATTGCTTGAGAACATATAAATCAAACAGAAGATATTAGTCATTTTTTGCCAGTGCGGCAGCCCTGACATTCGATCGGGACCTCCATAATTGTTTTTCCGGATTATAAATTTTGCTTTTTACCCCTCCCGATGGCGAAACCGATTTCTTCGTATGAGAGATAAACGTTTTATTCAAACCTATTCATTTTTCGAAAGTGTTTTTACATCTCGTTTGAACTTTTTATAAACTTTTGTAAAACTTATCCTATAATCAATCTTTTGAATTTATATATAAATATAAATTAAAGTTATTAAATCATAAAATATATCAAACGAGAAAATAGCCGAGATAAATATAATACACATACTTGCACGCTCGCACGCATGTACACACTCATATATATATATATATAT
>NW_017296201.1:254436-279979 GCF_001594075.2 Trachymyrmex cornetzi | reverse complement strand
TGTATAATTTATACACATAAATTTATTTTTGCTATTTTTTAAATACGATAGATTTTATGGTTTAATAAGCTTTTAATTTATTTTTTTTTAATTTTGTAGCACATCTAAATAATTTACCTTTTATAATTTTTAATGTTTACAATTAAAATATTTAAAAACAAATACAAGATAAACCTTTTAATTTAATCAGATCTATTTATTTTTCGACAGCGTTTTTGCACGTTTAAATTTTTTCTGTAATCAATATCTTGAATTTATATATATGGTAGATCTAAATTAAACAATAAAATCCTGAATTAACAAACATTTCAATAATTAATGTGACATTAATAATTAATATATTGATGGGGCCATTTATTTGCAAATGTAAAATGCGGAAAATTAAACGCAATAATCTGATGACGTGAGATCAATAAAACTTACATGGTAGGGTCATTTTAGAAATGGTCTGTAATCGTCTATCATTGCATAACAGACGCCTCGAATTTATATTAGAGCGAAAGAGTAAATGATATTTATAGGATATTCTCTTTCCCCCTTTCTATCCTCGTTTTCTTCTCGTCTCCTCGCGGCTTCTTAACAGGGAGACCGTATCCATGATACAGTACCGTTTAAACGAGAGTTCAGGGGTTAAGAGGAGATTTTAGGGTCGCGTTAATTAATACTGTATCGCTGTGGGCGTCCCCCCTCCAACACACGCGGAACACTGAAGCGCTAACTATAACTTAAGCTGCCATTAATTCACATCAATGTCTTCCTACCGCGCCCGAGGGCTGGTGACTTGCATCCTTGTTGCTGGAACCGTGATAAGAGAGAATAGATATTCTTTCTCTCTCTTTTTCTTTTTCTCTCTGTCTCTTTCTCTTAAAGAAGCACACTGTAAGTTTTATATTTCTTCAGCGATACTTGAAATACAAATCAATGACGAAGAAAAATCTCTCGATGGGTATATCCTTAGTGATACATTTATTGAATATCTTTTACTTGTGGATTTAAAAAAATTGTTTTTTTTCTTGACAAGGACATTTAGGGCCAGTTCCACAATTTACGATTAACTCTTAACCGAGGTTCAACTTATTCATTGTATCTTTCCAATTCTAAAATTAATAAGAGATGAGAAACAAGTTGAACCTCAGTTAAGAGTTAACCGTAAGTTGTGGAACTAGGCCTTAAAATCTAATAATTTTTAATAATAGCCTTCTCTTGTCTCATTTTGTAGACGTTTTGTAAAATTCGATTATATTTTACAGGATTCCATAAAGATTGTCGTAATGTTTTCTACAACACTTTTTATTGTAAAGTTACAAGATCAGTTTGTATAACATCATTTGAATGCTTTCGTGTTCCTGAGTAAAGAAGATATCTGATTAGTCAGATGTACACTGCCCATTAAGATTGTTGTAGCAATATGATGCAAGAATAGGTGTAGCTATCCGATTCTTGGAAGGAAAACGACAGGGATGGTGATACGCAATGTTGCAGGGCGATAAGCAACTTGGGTTTTCGTCACGTACACGTCTCATGTGATCCTTTTAGAATTCAATCTTTGTCATCTTTAAGAACGTAGCAACTGCCATACGGCATTTGTTTATCTTTTTTATCTCTATAAGTCTATCTGTTTTATCTCTCTCGATTAAATTATATCATATATTGAACTAAGTAATGTTTCAACTATGATGATAAAACATGTCACTTTCATATTTTTTCACAACCATATATATAAAAAACGTAATTCTTTGTAATAAATATTGATAGGAAAGATCTTATATTAACTTCTAAGAGACAGAAATTTGTATCAGTCATCTAGAGGCTTTGACTTTAATAATTAAAAATTAGAATCGAATTTTTCATCAAGGATTTCTGTAATAAAATTTTATTCTTTGCGCTATTTATATTAATTGTAATTAATTTATAATTAATAATTAAGTTATAACGTATTGTAATTAATTTAAATATTTTTATTTCGCCACTCTGACTTCCATATAAGCAAATTTTCAGACAAAATCGGAAACTGCAATAGTGATTCTCCTGCTTATTCTGCAATCTGCATTGAGAGAATATTAATGTTCATATTATATTGCTTTATTTATGATACAAATTTAGATCGAAGAGAGAAATAAATCTAATTAAATGCAAACATTTATTCGATTCAGTCAAAGTTCAACATCTTAGTGCTTAAATATTACTGTGTGAATTTGTATCTAATTCTGCATGTTGCGCGCCGAAATCTGTTTCGATCTTGAAACGCCTAGCGATAATAAATTCCACAGGGAGACTTGAATAAGAATAAGTGTGTCCGGCAGTCTTACAAAGGGAAAGATACTGTTGACATATATGTCCAGCATCCCGACAATCGTCCCGAAAAAATCTAGCGCGTCTGGATGGATCTTTCCCGTTAGTTAAGCCGATCATTGCCACTGTAACAAGCTGGCTATTGACAGGTCCTCGCCTGCTATTATAGATGTGAGTGTATTCTAGATACATGAATGTGAGTGTATTCTACAAGATACATAGATATGGCCAAAAGGGATGGCCAGGATAAACCACAGTTCGACTATTTTATGTGGTGGTGATGGTGTTACTACGGGTGCCACATACTAATGGAGCATTACCTTAACTCCCTCTGTCCGAGCTTTCGTCCAGTTAGTTACACCTCGGAGATGTGAAAGAAAGGACAAAAAAGAGAGAGGAAAAGAAAAAGAGAAAGTGAATCACCGTATCTTTCGATCCACCTCTCATAGTCGTATCGACGGGAGAGGAGTTGGGCCATCCCGTCATCATTATTGTGCTTTCTTCTCTCGGTTTCGCCCTGCACGTTTTACTCTCTTTTCGATCTTTCAGAAAACTAGCGTTTTTCTGTACGGTATGTACGGCTCATGAAAAATTTACAAATAATGTAAACATGCTTAATAATACAAACATGCGTTACTATTCCACTACACGTATGTATCGCGAAATAACCACTAAGTCTTTTACACGTCCTATACATTAATCATTTTATGTAGATTATAACTTATGATGGCGTTACTTATTACAGTGACAAATCGATTCAACTCACAATAAATTAATTAATTTAACAGTAAGAAGCTGAAATCATAACACAAGTCGCTTTTTTCTCATAAATAAAATTTATAAACAATGATTTAATATGTAATGTAATGTTTTTAATGTAGGTAAATTGTAATTGTAAACAGTCAATGTAAAGCATGTGTCCAAGTTGCAATGTTTGAAAAATTATACTTTTGTAAGTGCATAACTGTATTACAGCAAATGTTGAAAACTTTCAAGTCGATTGTTTAATGTAAAGTTGAATAATTATATACATGATATTTCAAGAGACAGAGAGAGAAAGAATAATTATATTAATACAATATGTATACATAAACTTTTGTGTATATTTTCATTAAAAATGTAGTATTAAATTGAACAAAATAACTTTATAAATGAGAGTACAATTTTCACTTTTTTGCAAGTGTTCGGAGATCGTTTTATTTCTATATTTTCTTATATATATATACATTCTTCTTCATGGAATCCGAAAATTATCATAGTATTGACGCTGTACTTAAGGAAAAATTGGTACATTCAAATAAAGAATAAAATTTTTATTCATATTGTTACGAAATCGCTGTCGGTTATGATTTTATCATTTAGAAAATAATTCAGAGTCGTCGATCCAAAAAAAAAAGAATTACTTATATATGTACATATCATTTCTACTATATCTTTTACAATATACAACTCTTTCCATACTATTAAAGACATACTTGTACCTGATGTTTTTAGATAAGTGTCATTTAAAGTAATTATTAAGATATAGAAAAAACTAGACTGTACTTTTCTTATTTAATTAGAAAAATACATTAACGCTTATGTTTTAAATACCTTCAATGACAGACATGTATAAATTTTTGTCGTCAAATTGCATCAAAATATCGGATTGTTATTCAATTGCAAAATTCGGCTTAAAATTATACAAGAATGCAATTCACGAGACGATAACTGATGTCGGAGATAGCGGTGACGGTGATAACAGACTGCATGAATTTTAATCGACATTTTATCTGATACACGAGCGAAACTGGAGTGCTGCTGGATCGTGATCAAGTGGACTGCCATGGTAAGGACAATACATGTCAACCGGCAAGCGACAATACATTATCAAACTCGTTGAGATGTATTGCTCTTTTGTTTTCTACTCCCCCTGCCGTATACGTGATGATCGAGAGATGTGCTATATATAAAAATGTGCAAATTCTATATAATTCAATATAATAAAAATATAAAATTTCTAATTAAGAGTTATTATTCTTCATAATTTTGTAATGTCTATTACAGCAAAAATACTTCACTATTTATAAATTATTATTAAGTATTAATTGTTACAAATTTAGAATATAATTGACTTCTTGTGAAATTTTTAGTTTACACTAATGTTTTTATCACTTTGTGAGATATAATAACATAAGTAACAATTAATATGTAAAATTTGTTTTGTACGTACTCTTTCTCACACACACACATACGCGCGCGCGCGTGGTGGTGTGTCTGTGTGTATGCGCGTGTGTGTTTGAATAACAATTGTATTTAACCATTTTTTTCAAAATAGCTCACGACAAAATGAGAAAATGCAAAATCGATAATCAAAGGTCAGCTTGCCGACGGTGTACGGCGTGAGTCAGGCGTTGCAACCCAATGGGATGAAATTTACATGAAAAGATTTTATTTTTAAATGAATTCTTTATCGACCTCAATGCGATTTTTTTTACTATGATAGTCCAAATTTAAGATACCGCGCGCGCGCGCGTCACACACTCAAGGACTTCGATTCTTTCCCTCGGTTATTTTTTTAAAACTTCCAAAAATCCAGGTTATTTTGTCTTTATGTCAAATTTAGTTGTAAGCGGACGTAAGATTTAGACGTGTCGTTATAGCGCCCGGACTATGAGCATTAATGTAGAAAAGTGATCATTTCTCAGTGAAAATTTCTTTGTGAAAATTTCTGAGGGAAAGAATCGAAGTTTCTTGGGTGCACATATGCGCTCGCGCGCGCGCGCGCGCGCGCACACACACACACACACACACACACACACACACACACACAATGATATTCAATTTCGACCAGTCAAACTTCCTGCAGTTCATGTTGAAAAAAATTACAACTATTAATTTCAGTTAATAAGAGCGATATTTTAAATTTGGAATAACTCAGCAAACGAGCATTTTAAATATTTTATACTTTCATATGAATATGTTTTCCCATTGGGCTACGACTTAATTCATCCCATGCACCGTCGCAAGCTCGAATCTTTGATTATCAATTTTGCACCTTCTCGCTTTGTCATCTCCCATTTAAAAAGAATGACCAGGCATAATTGCCATTCAAATATTTTTTAAGTGAACATTTGGCTCATCATTTTGCATTTTTATCTTCATTATTTACCATGTCACGATCATTTAAAGGTTGATAAATTTTTCCTAAATTTTTGTTGTACCGCTTTTTATGATAGTGAGAGAGAGAGAGAGAGAGAGAGAGAGAGAGAGAGAGAGAGAGAGAGAGTGTGTATAGTACTACTATATATTATTAATATTATTATTGTAGATATACATGTGTATGCATATATTAACATAGAAATGCGTATGTACTATTAACATAGGTGTTATAAATATTTATAATTACATACATTGAAAATGGCAATATAAATGTATACAATGCATGTACATTATAAAAATGAGTGTTTAATAAAAGCCAAAACTTTTACACTAAAGATGAATAATAAAGAAACAGTCTCCGATTTTTTAAATCTGATACAATATTTCTTTTTCTAGACATAAACGATACCAGTTATAGATTTCGTAAGCGTTGCCGATTGCCTCCATATTAAATCCGTCTCAAGATTATCGTGCAACTTTAAGACCTCCATACACTCAATGCTCCGACATTTCGGCCCCTCTTCGAGAGATCACGTCAACCCCTATATAGTTATACGATTCAGGACTGCCAAGGGGTAAAATGGTACAGCATTTCCGATAGGATTTACTACCGCAGACATATTTCACGTTCAATCTGAAGACTTCGGTTATCGGCGGACACGCGCATTTTCTATATGTTTCATGTTTGTCTTCGTCCGCCATTCTGTACCATCGTTATTGAATTTCGTATAAAATATCAACAATAATCCTATATTAAAATTGGTATATTAAAAAAAGAATATATTTGATTAATTTTCCAACAATATTTATTAACTCTAGAGTTTATAAATGCACAGAATAATGAGATAAATTAATTGATATAAAGAAACTACATAATTGCTTTTCAAAGAAGGTATGCAGTTGCATATTGTGTGAAAACTGTATGATATTTTTTAAAAGTTCATCTTCACATCAATTGATTCATCTTATTATGCTGCGTATAAAAATATTAACAATTACATTAGCTTACAAAAGTTTTTCTAATTACTTTATTAAAGTATTTTTTATAAATTTTGTCTGACAACAAATAATGTAGTCCTTAAATTTTTAGATGTTCAAAAAAATTGTCACAAACTAAATTTCACCAGTGCGGTTTTCAAAATAATTAAGGTCTAATATGCCAAAAATGTCTTTTTTGTCCTTATCATTTTTTGTGTGAAAAAGTTTATTTTTAATTACTAATCAGAAATTATGAATGTATTGTTCATTTTCTATAAAATGCATTTTTTAAAAGACTATGCCCAATTTTATAGAAGAATTTGGGTCCCGGATGAACAATTTTGAGACTTTGAGACATGTCTACAATTTTAAGACATCAAAAAAGAATAAAAAGTTTCATAAGTCCAACTTTATAAGAGAGGTGAGTGCTAGAACTATTCAAAGTTCGCTATTATGACCGCATGCATCACTAGTCTTATTCGATTCTTCCTCGCGGTGACGGCGATAACGGATTGTTACAAAGACATTGAAGTAATATCTGAAATATATTTGGTACAGCTCATTAATTCGGAAGTCCCTGATCGCGATCCATGCCGTCATGTCAGAGAAATTCGGATTTACTTATAATGACGGCGATGCCTCTGGAGTTCGCCCTGAGGGGAAGATGGACAAGTACATGGTGAATGTACCAATTGGGATAAACCGGCTATATTGGTACGGGGTCACCTCGAAGCAGTTACTAGCCGCGATGAGATCCACTGTGGACAATATTTTAAAAATAGTCGCGTAAACATTCATTGACTGGGGAAATGCTAGACTTTTAGAATAAGAGTCTAAAAGTAGTCCCACAAAAGTCCCATTCAGTACATTTAAGTATATATATCATGGCTGTTCATACCATTGTAATAGAAGACACACTGAAATGAGAGATGGAAACGTTACAGTTAAAAATACTGAACCGTAATCTCTTGATCAAATCAAATTGGATAAGGCATGTTGCAGTAAAAAAAAGTATGTATATGGTTGTCCCTCAAGTCGACATCGTGTATTGGAAAACACTCGCGCTCAGGTTGCGAATCATTTTCGCTTTTATATTCCTACAGAGGCGCGCGTATGTATATAACCATCGCAATAAGTACTTGTGGACAAAGGTTCCTATTACAACATTCCAAGTTTTTACAGCGGTAAGTTTTTAAGTAACTGATATGATCGATTTGTTACGTAATCAAATTACAGAGTAACGTTCAACAGTAAACTTTAATTATTTTGAAGATATAAAGGATACTGTTGTGACGCATTGAACTGGGTTACATTAAGAAAATTTCTCACAATTGTTAAATAAGCTGCCATTCTTACATCGACATAGTGAACAGCGTCATACTGAATGTGCGCTTGCAGTTTACCTTGCAAAACTAAAAACAGGACATGTCGACAAAAATTTTGTTGATATTTTCGTAAATGGTAAACATAGTACTGCATAGCGATCAATGAAAAGCGCACAAAATGCACTCGCAACAGACTTCTCTCAATATCTAGGATTTTCATATTTAATCAGAGATCAATTGCTTGAAAAACGCATGAGTATGTTCTGTAAGATACTACTTTCTAAAGAAACATCTTTAACACGTTAGAGCCTACTTCTTTTAACTTCTTTTACGCATTTAATTATTTATATTCAATCATGGTGTAATTTTTTGTACTTAGTCATAGCGCTTAACTGTTAAAATTTTCTATCGTCAATCACTGCGATGACTGTTCAACGTTCGCTATTATGATCGTGTATTGTACCAGAGATATATGATACAATACATGGTCATAATAGTGAACTTTGAACAGCTGTAGCACTCAAGGGACTTATTTTACAAAGTTGTGCATATGAAACTTTTTAATTGATTAATATTTTTTTGATGCCCTACAATCCTAGCTCTTTCAATGCTGTTCAGTCGGGGCCTAAACTGAACATAGTCCTTTATTAGTCTCAATGGGATGCTCTAGTTGTAAAGGATGGGATCCTTTATCAGAAAGATAACTCTGAATTTAAAAGCCAGCATCTTACAAATTGTTGTTCCTCGAGAGAAGATAAAACAAATTCTTGAGGTAGCTCATGAGTCATCTTCGTGTGGACATTACGGCATAAATAAAACTCTGAAAAAAATAAGGAAGCGATTTTATTGGACCACATGCAAAGAGGTAAAAAAGTGGTGTAGATTATGTGTAACCAAGAAAGATCCTTTTAACAAGGGTAAATCATAACGTTTTGCAAAAAAAATGTTGGATCTCCTTTTGAAAGAATCCAAACGGATATTCTTGGACTTTTTCCTTTAATCTCTTCAGTAAACAAGTATTTGTGGTAATAGTAGGTTGCTTCATGAAATGACCAGAGACTATTCTTTTAAGAAATAAAAGAGCTAATACTATAGCGGAGGCTTTCGTTAACCAGGTAGTTTGTAGGCACGGTATCCCATAGAAGGTATCATACAGATCGAGGGAGGAATTTTAAATCACAATTATTTAAGGAAATAACAATTCTTTTAAGGATTAAGAAAACAAGAACCACGGCTTTGCAGCCTCAATCTGACGGACAGGTGAGGAGATCTAGCATTAGACTATTTTGAATCATTTGGCGAAATTTATTTCAAAGAATCAGAGAGATTGGGATCGGTGGATTCTGATCTTCCTATTATCATATCGTACTTCTAAACGCGAAACTACCGGAGTATTCCCTTCTAAAATTTATTTAGGACGAGAGCTTCGTTTGTCTTTGGATTTATTACGTAGATAACCTCCTCATGGTAGGAAAGAGGATTCTAGTTCTAATTACGTTTCAGACTTAAGAGAAAAACTAAGGGATGATCGAGTTCGTTGTATAGGAACTAGATTTGAAAAGATTAAATGTCGTTATATGATCAAAAGGTTAGATCCTTATAATTACATTTTGAAGAAAGTCAGAAAATTTGGTTGTACAATCCTCGTAAGACAAACTAGACAGATCTCTGAAATTACAAAGCCATTGGGAAGGACCTTATATAAGATCGTGAAAAAGCTCAGCGATGTTATATTTTGTATTAGAAAATCCCCCAGACATAAGAGTAAAGTGGTGCATAGAGATAGGTTATATAATTAACTTCTTTTTACAAGAGAGTGGAAATTTGAATCAGGCTACAGTTAAATGTTGAATCAGGTTATAGTTAAAAAAATTATTGTTAGTCATTGTTTGGACAGACATTCTCTTCGAATTTAATTTTTCAATTTAGTAGAGGAAAATCGCCGATACTGACATAGGTCTCCTAAAGTGACACCCCTTTATTTCTCAGAAACTAACTATTGCACTTTATTAATAAAATCATGATCTGTTTAGCTAATTAAAGAAGTACAAACTCATAATTCATATATTTGTGGCTTATTTCTATACCAAATCAGCTAAAAACCAATTCTATGAATCCGAGAAAAAAATTCTTACGGTGTTCTTTTGCAAATTGCGTAATTAAAATAATAGTGACTGTATTATTGATAATATTATGCCATTTTAAATGTTTATAGTTTCATAAATTAGTTTTCTTTACAGAATAGATATATCTTTATTTATAAAATAAGAATGTTGATATTATTGCCTACTATGTCAGTTTTGGAGCCCATTTTGTCAGACGCTCATTTTTGCATAACTTACGAAAAACTTAATTATTGCAAAATTGCAAACAGTATTATAAAAATTGCTTATACTATCTGATAGAAGATACTTTTTACCTTGTATTTATGTTTTGAAGTTATATTTTTACCTTTTGTTTAAGAAATATTGTCTAAAAACGAAGTGGTATGTCAATATTGGTAACTTTCCTTTAAGTTTTTTTTATGTGATTTCTTTCTGAAATCTAATGTGTGATAGTTCAATTTGGCCGTCGAATTTGTTTTCAGTAACCAAAAGTCGGAAAACACTGTTCATTTAAGTTCCAAAAAATTTTAAATTGTGTTACTCAAAAGCAGAGACTCTAAGCTTTAAAATTCTTTCTGATAAACACCATTGTGATCATTTTTTACGAAGTTAGACTCTTTTGAATATCTGTTTTCGGAGGACAGAATAATTTTTTAATTTTTTGGCCTACTTGGGGATATTTATTTGATGATAACATTAATACGAAAATTAGAATATTATTTAAGACATAGAGGAGTGCATCGAGTAAATTGCAAAAAGTAAACGAAAATTATTACAGTATATTAAAATTATAATGACAACTTTTTATTTTTCGCATTCAGTGAAAGATATATGCTCATTGTCAATACTACACTGTAATATGTTGTCGTAGAACGCACATTCAATTTAAGGTAAATGCTATATTACATGTTTTTAATGTTTTTGATCTAAGAGATGAAGAGTGCGAATAGAGAGAGAGAGAGAGAGAGAGATCGCGAATACATAAGAAAAATTTTAAATAAAGACAATTATTTATAGATGTATTTAGTCAAAAGGTATTAGCTTTAAACTGTAAGATAATAATGAACATTTATATATGTTATTAATATAAATTATAATTTTAAACAAAAACAAAATCTGAAATTAGGCATTCCTTCGTATGATGGTGGATAACTCCGAACATTAAGAAAAGATTTGTTTTAATTATATTATAGGTTACAATGATAATATATGAATGTTAATTATTTGTAGTTTAAACTAAATAAATGGAATACCATTAGAATGAAGACTTTAATAATTCATAAATCATCGGGTTCATTTAATTTTTCGCTTAAGTGTTTGCAGTTTCCTTACTCTTTTCTACCTCGTCCTCAAGACATAATATAGTCTTCTCTATTTAACGCGGAATTTTGAGAACAAAATATATCCCAGAGTTGCAATAGATTAAATAATAATTAAATATAAACAATAGAATAAATGCATAAAAATTAATATAGAAATATGAGAAAATCTCGAGAAAATGTTATATTGGCGATTAGAAGCGGAATAAAAACAGAAGGAATAAAAAAAAGACGCGATAGAAAAAGTGACTAAAGAAGAGAGATTGAATTGGCTGATAAATTAGACGATGATTGTCCGTTCTCTCAAGGAACAAGGAAAGTTGCTAATCAGGAGTTCGCACTTGCCCCTTCTCTTCGAAACGAAATTCTAGCAATGAATGGGATTTTGCTCTCTCTTGCTGTAATATCCTCTCTTTCTCACGTTCTGGATCTCTTTTACTCGGTGAAGACCCGTGAAAGTCTGAAATGGCGCTAACTCGAGTCCACTAACGGGCAATCAGATCTCTGTTGGGACAACAAACTGTTCCATCGCCCCCAGCAAGCGGATGCCGACGCTCTTGTATGGCTTATTTATCGATGAAGTTTCCGAGGGTTAAACAGCAGTAAATCCTTCTTCCCTTACTACCCGCCTCTACTACGTCCCATGAGACAAGGACACTGTGACTTAATTGCCAAAGCTGGATACCATACTCTATCGATTGAGTAACGATGATTTGTGAAGTTTCTCCGACCTAGAGATGAAGATGGATTGAATGACGAATTTACTCGGTGAATTTTGTATGTACTCCACAATGAAGAAAATGCACATATCGATTATCACAAATGCCTTAATACATGTAGTGGCACTAGGATCGAGACATACGCGTTATATTTGTAAATTATAACTATTCGTTATTTGCAAAGATATATTTTTTAATTTAGTTTGCTTAAATTTTTATATGTCATTATATATATTTATATATTTTACATATAAATATTAAATATATATTATTATATATAATTCATATATGATTATGTATATCTGATTATGATTTTATATATATACCAAACAAGATCGTATATAAGATTTCATATATCGTATATAATTCCATATATGATCATGTATAATCAAATTTTTATGTGATTATATTTTACATCATAATTATATATGATTAACTGATTATATAAAATTATATATAAAATTATACATGATCATATATGTTTATGATACATGTTCAGAAGTATTACCCCACTAAAAATCGCGTTTTATTTCAGTAATTAACAAAATTAGATATAAAAAGGCATGTTTACAATGTTTTAAGAGAAGGCGTATTTTGTTGAAAAAGTACTCGATAATTGTAATAATTAAAAATTTTTAATAGCAATTTTATATTGGTTATCAGTCACGGTTGTTACTTAAATCTTCCATCTTACTAAATTGATGAATCTGATATAATACAAATGGAAATATGATGAAGATTAGTAAAGACCCCGGTAAATGTTCGGAAGTGCTACTTCATAAAAAAAAAACCACGGTTTTTTTCAGTAATTAGCAAAACTAATTATAAAAAGATATGTACACAATATTTTAAGAGGAAACTTATGCTTTTGCTATAATTAAATTTATCAAAACTGAGAATATGTATTATAGGTGTACATTTTGAATCAAATTATGTCTTGGTGAAAAAATTTCGCTGAAATTATTCCACGTTTTGAAACATTTCAATGAAAATGCTGAAAATTTGCTAAAATTTCGCTAAAAATGAATTTTTCAGCTAACATACTGAAAAATCGCTGAAATTATTTTTAATTTTGCTGAAATTTTTATTGAAATTCCCCTGAAATTTTTTTTTAATTTTGCTGAAATTTTTGTTAAAATTTCTCAGAAATTTTGCTGAAAATAAATTTTTCAGCTAAAAAACCGCTGAAATTAAACTAAAATTTTAGTGAAAGGTGTTCCAAAACGTGGAATAATTTCAGCGAAATTTTTCCACCAAGATGCTCTGCTACAATTTAAACTATATACGAAAATTTGTGTTTTTAATTAATTAAAGCAGAAAATACGTAGATATAAGTTTTAAATCACGAACTATTATCTGCTATATTTAAATTATATTAGAAAATGTATACAACTGTTGAATTTTCTTTTACAAGAACAATAAGCCCCTTCTTAAAACATTGTATACATGGTTTTTTATAAATAGTTTTATTAATTACCAAAAAATGCGATTTTTGGTGAAAAATATTGGATTATAGTGTTTTAGAAGGCTTTCGAGATAAGTCATAAGAATGTACAATGAAATATATTATAGGGTTTCATTTAAGAAATTGATGACCTTTATGATCTTCAAATAATTTCCTAAGGTCAAAGCATCTTATGTCCCGCTCCAAACCATACGACTTTTGTACGAAACATTTTTCTCTAAAACGATTTGTTTCCGAGATATAAATCTGTAACACTTTAACTGACTCACCCTGTACAACTTTATACTACATATAATCATATGTACTATAATTAATTGTCCGACACGGATTTTAGATCACGGATAGAACTAAATAATTCTTTTAAACTTTTCTCGCTAAAAACGAATCTCTAAATGAAATTGCTCTATCGTTAGATTTTTGAGAAAATTGAATCTAAAAATGTAAAAAATAGCATTTTTTGATATTTTTTACCTAAAATATCTAAAAAAACGTGACATTTGCAATTTTTCTAACGTTACAGCAACATCACAATATTTTTTTCAATGTTACACTCTTCCAATTAAATATTTCTATAACGTTTCTGCAATCTTTCTGTATGGGTATTTCGATTAAAAAAATTTTGACTGAAAAATAATGAAATCAATGTTATATTTTTTATGGAAAATATTTATCGAAAGAAATGACTAAATGTTCGCTGCAAGGAAGAATTTAGAGAGAATAATTGCGCGCGGCATGCCAAGAGCAAAGGAGACCAATGGGCTATACGCGATTCTTTACGGATCTAATTGAGTGCGGAGATAACACGACCGATTCCTGCCAGGCAATAACGTTCCCTTGCCTCCGCTCTCTTTAATGGCCAAACTAATCGCTGCTGGTACCCTAACTATACTTAGACATGCTGCACATTTTATTCGTGCGTCGTTATCGATTGTTTTAGGATCAAATCTTTATCACTGCGTTCAATTTTGTGTAAAGAAAGATATATTTGATATTGAATTTTATCTCACAATATTTCTGATAACACAATGTCCTGATAACAATTAATTTAGATATTAATATTCTTGATTATTTATAGTTATATTAAATTAGCAGAGAAGCAAAAAAATTATATCAATTTTTCACTAAGAGTTAAAACATTAATTTTTATCTTGTTAATTAAAGTTTTTTAATATATGCTTATGTTTAGGAAACAGATTGTAATTTACAAACGCAGATTTTATTAAAAATCTTTATTAAATCTAAATAAGAAGAATCAAATATTCAAAATAGATCTTAGTGCTGAAATATTTCTGTGTGAACTTATATATATATCTGATTCTGCAAATTGCGCGCCGAAATCTTTTTTAGTCTTAAAATGCACTTATGAGCAGAACCGGAATAGTAATATGCAATATCACTTACTAAATTGACAAGCAATTTAATAATTTTTTAAATGCTAATAAGCATCATTATAAGAATGTTAATAATAAAATGTAATAAAAAAGAATCTAAGCCTGCAAATAATTTTATTGTGTAAAATATTGCCTCAACCAGGATTTGAACCTAGAACTCCCGACTTTCCAGCATTACTGATTCGATCGAGTCCTCGACAATAACTAATATTTAGTAAGCGAATGTTATGTTTCAAGGAAACGCGTGATAAACTATATGATATACGATATGAATTTTTAGACCAATGAAAACAAATGCGTAATTAAATAAGAGGATTCTATATTCAGTCACTCGACTTAAAAAAAAATGTTTTTTAATACGCATTAAATTAAGCAAGGTTTATACTCGATTGTATCACAATAAGTTTTGTTTGTCTACTTTCTTAAAGGGGTGATTGTATCGAAATTAAAATATTGTATTTTCAAAAGTAGCAAAGATAGCTCTCACCTCTATACTAGAATTTCGGAACAAATCATTCCCTTATATTAAAGGTATAAATGAAACTGATTGTGGTACAAACGAGTACAAACGATCACGAAAGAATATACGTTTGCGGATTTAAAGTATCTCAAAATAGAGTGCTAGCATTTTTTAAATCCATATGTTTTAACCTCTTTAATGTATACCAACGAAAAGGAGAGAGGTACAAACAAATACAAACCTAGCTTAAAAAAACCTCGCGTGCGGTCATTCAGTATTAATAGCTCGTGTTAATAGTCCATTTTAAGTGTAAAGCGATTTATCGCTGTCGTTGATAGACACTATACACGCTTTCAAGCATAAAGATGTGCGATGGTCACTTACGAGATCTCGGAAGACACGTGAAACTTGAGATCGCTGCTGGATATATAAGTATTCCCGAAGGCGAAGGGCAATTTGTCCCGGTCATTTGGTGAGTCCACGGGGACTCCCTGACTGTAATCCAATCACTAGCCACACTCTTTCTCTTTGCGCTTCCACCCTCTTCTTATAGCTTCTCACTCCATCCTTTCATACCCATGTGCCTGTCCTTGTTCTCATCCTCCACCACTCCAGCAACTCCCCTATCTGGTCGTCATTGAGTCTCCTGCAATCTTGACCGAGTGACGACTGCTCTGAATTGTGCAGGGATTCTACTTTTGCAAGTGCGATCGAAAGCCAAATGTACCATGGATATATATACCATAAGCATTGTAATTGGTATACAATATTTTGATGATACGATTTCGTGATAATATTTCGATGGTTAGCAACTTCGAATTATGTGTACTAAAATTCATAAACTAACTGCAAAATAACTAATAGTGTATGAGCTAATGTTTATTACTTCCGTAAAGATAATTTATTATAGTAATTCTTTTTATTTTGAAACTAATGCTAATTGAAATTGATACTTTGTACGCTTTTAAAAATATATCTTTAATGACTTTTATCTCTGCATTTTGATAAAACATCCGCATATATTACGTAATTAATTATGAATAATATTTATTAGGTAAAGTTTTTTAATTACGTGTTGCTATACAAAATATTTCTCGAAAAATGATGAATTTTTAATATCTTATGCTTTCTCATTATAACATAACTTGTATAAAAGTGCTTGTGCATGTATATATTATATATATATATGTATATGTGTACAGGGTGTTGCAGATACATACTAGGCAGTACGACGGGTTGCGCGGCAAACTTTGCATGGCCAAGCGTGGTTTAATAGACAATGACAGTGACTTTATATTATAAAGTTTATGTTATAAAGTCAACACCCTCTGTACAAGATGTAACTAAAATAAGGTAACAAACTCCCTATATTACACATAAAAAAAAGTGTATATGAATGTATATCCGCAAATCCATTGTTACATATATGATAGTATAGTTCAAAATGTTTACAGGATTAGTTATTGAATGGCCCCATGATCTCCTGATCTAATTTCTCTAGATTATCTATAGGGACACTTCAAGTTCTTAGTTTATGAAGTTCTAATCGCTAATAAAAAAATATGCTACACCAACACATTTTTTATGCTTGTAACACCATATTCAATTGCTTCGGAATCCTTAAAAGAGTGTGTCAGTCCATGATCCGACGTGTTCAATCGTGAATTGAATCAAATGGGAGATACTTCGAACATTATAAATATCTTATTTAAACTGTAATATATAACATGTCTTTTTATTGCAACTTATCTTAGTGAGATTCGAACCTCTGGATCATGATTCATGAATCTTCTGTCTTACGTGCTACATCATTTCTTCTATTGAGAGATGTTACTAATTGTCTATTTACGTTATAACCAAATCATGTACGTTTAATATATTATACTTTCTTGTTCTTATTGAGAACATACACTCAACCTTTTATTAACGTATTTATCTATATGTACATATACCTAACCTGGAATTTAAATTCCCAAGTATGAAATACTATTTAAATACGTTAATAATTCTTAATACGTTATTTAAACGAATACTTTTTAGAAATTATCAACGTTAAAAAATGTTTATTTAATTAGAACATTATACTATTTTTTTATACATATTACAAAGATGAAATTCTGATGTTTCGTGGACTATTTTTTAACGTATGTACCATATATCTATACAACTTTATACCATAATTACATTTAATAAACGCACAATATACCATGTGTTTATTGAGTATGTTATACAATGTGGCTACAATGTTTTAGGATTGAGCTCATAAATAAGACAGGAAGCATCACATAAATAAATTTTTACTACTAATTATTCTACATATTATCCTTGTAAAGCTATACATCATTGGGCGCGTTCTGCCAACCGCTCCAGAGCGTGCCAGAAATCTGCTGCTGGAATGCTTCGTAGCTCCTCGGTTACGTTGTCTTGGGATCGTCGAATCGCTATCCTTCAATTTCAATTTTAACTTTGGAAACAAAAAGTAATCCTCTGGTGCCAAATCCGATCAGTACGGGAGGTGGTGTAGCACGGTAACATCTTTTTACCGAAAATTGGCGAGTTATTACTGCGTTGCGAGACATTATTGCGCAGGAAGAACCAATTTTTGTTTGCATACAAATCCAAATACATACACGCGATACGCTTCAACAGCCGATCCATTACTTATATATCCGTAGAATGCTGTATTCACTGTTTGTCCTTCAGGAACAAATTCCTTGTGAATCATTCCCCTGGAGTCAAATTGGTTCCTGCACGATAATGCGCCGTCTCACAATACAGCAGTAATTCGCTAGTTTTTGGCAAAAAAAAAGATGTTACTGTGCTACATCACCTCCATATACTCACTGGTATCGGTAGATTATTTTTCGTTTCTAAAGCTGAAATTGAAGCTGAAAAAATAATATCAAGACAATCCAGGATAACGTAATGGAGGAGCTACGAAGCATTCCGGCAGCGGATTACCATCACGCTCTAGTGTGGCTGGCAGAGTGTATCAAATGATGTGTAGTCTTACAAGGATCATATGAAGAATAATTGATAATACAAATTTATTTACGATGCTTTCTATTTTGTTTATGAGCTCAGTCCTAAAACTTTTTGTATTTAAAAAGTGCATCATATTTATGTTTATATTATAGTTTTTTCGATTATCTTAATACATATTATAAAATCCGTATTACATACGTTTATGTTTTTTCGTGACTGACATATGTAGGTATAAAAGCCGTAGTAGGTATACGAATTTCCACCAGAATCGTGCCTGTAGGCGAATGCTATATACGTGATATATGTCGATCTGAGAAGGGCTGTGATGCGAATTAGCCTTGTTGCAAGACGGCCCTTTATGCTGCCGCCTCACATGTACCTTTCTTTTCTCTGCCTTTAAACTGACTGATCTTGCCCCAACGACGAAACTACGAAACGTGGTTTGACGTGCCTTTTGCGCAGAATTCTGCTTTTTCCCCGTTAACATGTGAATATCTTTTTCCCCTTTTATTCCAACCACGAGAAACAAAAGGAAAATGTATTCTTCTTGAAGGATAGTTCCCGCCACGTTTCGCTTTCTCGACTGCTTCATGTGCATCATCTATTATAATCTATCGCTTGGAAAGATGCAAATTCGATTTTTTATAATATGCATATTAATGATTATACTATAAACACGCTATTGTGTATTTTTTGATATGCAATTACATCAATTTATACATCTTTTTTACATAAATTGATTCATTTTATTATTTTAGAAATAAAATTTTATCATAATATGATTATGAGAAATGAATATTTTATATATACACATATATATATATATATATGTTTAATTTTTTGTATAATATTTATATCATATAATTTGAGATAAAATTATTCCTAAATTATTCATTTTTTAACAATTCTGCTTTAACGTACTTTTATGAAACTAGAAAATTAAATAAAATAAAGTCACATCATATTGATATTATATATATTACATAAGTAAAAAGTAACGCCTATAATGGTTGAAGCTGGATCTTAAGTGCTTTCAATAATTCCATGTGAATTTGCATACCATATTTGTAGCTTAAATAGCACGCCGAATTGATTTTCCGGACTTAGAAACGCAACTAAACTACTATAGTAATATTGCAAATTAAATTGACAAGCAATTTAATAATTTGATGCTCAATTAGCATCAGTTTAAGGAGACCTTAATATACTGACAATTTGTAAATAAATTTAAATTTTCCACACGAAAAGAGATCCACCTATCTCTCATCTGCCTAGAGTTTCTACGCGAAGCGAGATCCAGCCCACACTTCCTTTCCGTGGAAACTCATGTGCTCCTTGGCAGTGGGGAAGATGGAGGATCTCAGTCGGACTTTTCAGAATGAAGAGTCGCACTACACCTCAGTCGATTCACTCCATATCCCTCCTCCCTGTCTAGAGTCATCCGACTTATCACGCAAGATGAGGAAATAATTACCAACTTTGATTGTTAATAACTTTTCAATGAATAACGAGCGATGGCTAAAACCTGTTAGAGGTCACTCAAGGTCACGACAAAGTCAAGATCATCAGGGCTGGTTCTTCTGTATAATTATATAAGATTTTTGTTTACACGGAAAGAAACACTTCCAATAAAATGCTTATTAATTGAGGATTAAAGATAAACCGTTCATAAGTTCGAGAACGCTTGTAATATTCTCGCATTTCATGAATGCTTTTTTTTCAATACATGTTAATATTGTCTAACTAATGACAACTAATTATGAAATTACTGTAATAATTGCTTTACTAACAAAAATTTTTTAATTGCATTCTTTGATTACAATAGTATTTACCGATTTAAAAATATATTTATTTAAAGTGTGGATAATATAATTATGAACTATAAACTGAGACAATGAGTATGATATCTAAATAACTCGTATTGTTTCAGACAAATAACTATTTTTGTAAATCTCGAAAATTAATTAAATAATAAATTCGTGTGAAAATATCAAACATTTTCAATCTTTAATTTTGACATATTTATTTTACACCGTTATTATTTAATTAATTTTTGACAATTTACACATTGGACTTAACGAAACTCTCTCTGTCGAATGATGAATTGGTTATAAGATTACATTTTGACGTTAACTGCTTATATTTATTGTTGGACATCATGGTTTGATTAAGTATTCACAAATGTTATACATACATCAATGGAAACTATTTGTCTGATTACTTGGCCTCTTATTACCGCTTTATTTTTTAAGTTTTGTTAATATAAATTGTGTAAATTTTGTGTAAGTTATTTTATCATTTGTATACTTTAACTATAAACTAATGAATAAGGTTCTGGGAGCCGAAATGTTTTACGTACACTATTTTATTAAATTATTAAATTATTTAAACACCTTATTTGCTCGTTTCTTGGTTGTTTTAAATTAAGTTAAATAAATATACATATATGTATGTACATGTATATACATATATATAGGTATATTAAATATTTAATACTACATAAAATTACTTACAATTATATTGTTTATAATATTTATAATACTTAATACTTTGCAGAACTTAAAATTAATATTTTCACCATGTATTTACATACATATGAAATTATATTATTGTATTATTTTTTGTTGATTCATATTTAGAACAAAAGAAAAAATAATACAACATTTAGAATTTCCATTCTTTCCATGTCCTCTCTCTCTCTCTCTTCTTTCTTTTATAAGAGATTCTTTTTCCGAAATCAATCTCCTGCTACGCGAACACAAAGTTTTGATATTATCTTTTGTCGAAATGAGATTGGTCCTCTTATGAGGCAGCCGGATTTTCAATAGCAATATTCGAAAAAGATTTGTCCATTGCCTTTGCGAGTACGATCAAACGCAGCAAAGCGAGTGAGTTTTCAATCGTATAATATGTATCAAAATTAATTTCAAATCTATATAGATAGAGGTATAGGAAGTCGCGGCACGCTTCGTTGATCACGAATGCTACTAAGATTGACTCGATCGAACGGCGGAATGAGAAGCTCCTTAGATGGTTCTCTTGCTCAAGTCGAGTATATATAAACCACCCTTCGACATGTCCGCGCGTAAGAAGTAGAGGAGGACGATGAAGGGACGGTCGAGTTTGGTAACGAGATTTGCTCGATGTCCATGATCAGTTTAAGCTGAGATCACGTTCGAACGTTTAACCCTCTTTCTCGTTCTCGTGCTACACGCATTCTCCCCTCCATCTCTCTGTCTTTGTTTCTCTCTCTCTCTCTCCCTCTCTCCTTCTCTTTCTCTTCATTCCCCCCTTTTTTCTATCCTCGCACTCACCCTCGCATGCGTATTGCGCCACCCTACCCTATCCTTTCCATGTTACGATCGAGATAAAACGGATAGATCGCGTGTGCACCGAGAAAGAAGCTCGGCGTACCGGCAAAATGCTTTCGACCACCCGTACGTATGATTTATTCCGGCGCGAAGCACCCACCAGAAATATCAGATACCCCTAATGAATTTCTGGGCCCACGTTTGCGCATGTGTGCGTTACGTATGTATGTACGCGTGTGTGCGAGCAGCGAGCACCGACGAGAAAAAATATATTGATATAGTAGACACGGCAAACTAACCGAAGTATTTCTTCTCAAAATGGATTTGGCCATTCATGCTAATGACTAAATGTATTAATCTAGAACAAAAGTACATTACAAAAGTATATTGTGTATTTTCCTCTTTATGCAATCTTCTATACACAAACATAAAAAGTGTTTAGCCAATTATATTTATTGTTAGGCCATTTTGCTGCAGTTTTTGAGGTTCTATATATTAACATATTAACCATAAAGTACTAAATTATTAAAACAACAAAAATGAACGAATAACAACGAGCATTAATATTTTACACTTTTATACTTTTCTCTGAACGTATACTCCTGAATAGCGATCATGAAACTTTTTCCCTAGAGCGGAAATGCGAAAAGTAAGAATTTTTTGTATGTATTTGTATATCTGTTCGTACATATGTACACAAATAAAAATTTTCATTTTTCACGTTTTTGCTCTACAGAAAAAAATTACATGATCGCTATTCTGCTCCGTAGCCGCGGAGTGTAAAAAGTGCAAAATGCAGAGAATGGTTGCATTTGACATTAGCAGTTTTCCAAACGCACCTTATCATGCTCGACAGTGCCTCTAGCGTCAAAAATTCCAGCCATACATTCTGGATGGGTGAGTATGTGTGTGTGTGGTGTGCATGCGCGCGTGCGTGCGTGTGGAAATCATTCAATTTTCATGTGTGATTATTCTTCCATTGAAGTTGAAACAAAAGGTTTAGAAAAAAAAGTTTGTAAAAATATTTAAAAAAATTTTGTTAGTATTTATACAAATTCGCATTTTATTGAAATGAGAACCACCTGCAAGTGATGAGAATTCCCCAATGCCTGTGAGATAAATGACACGTGGCCCGCATGAGATCGAAAACGAAGAATATTCAGCATGGAATTCATGAGAAATTAGGCGTGAAATGCACCCTTGTGCTTCGAATATTTTTGTCACGAACAAAATCCACCTTTCGTTTCAATCCATGAACTTAGATGATTTCACATACATCGAGCAAATGCAATATCCATAAAAAAATTTTTTAGCCTTTCTGATATACTTATATAAGTATATTATCAGAATTTGTTTTTAAATATAGAAAAATTAGAGATAATAAATATTTCCATCAAATTATATTTCTGATAAAATACAAGTAAACTTATACAAAAAAGGTGTACGTATATGTACAAGTATGGAACAAGTGTATTGGGTGTGTTTATGTGCAAATATAAGAGAGAGAGAGAGAGAGAGAGAGAGAGAGAGAGAGTAAAAAAAAGAGAGAGAGAGAGAGAGAGAGAGAGAGAGAGAGAGAGAGAGAGAGAGAGAGAGCTATTTATTATAACTTCTATTGTTTGCATAAAATTTACAATGTAGGAAAAAGTCGCCTATATCGTACCATTTAACATTTAAACAAAATTATAACAAAAGCGTTGAAGAGATCAGAATATTTCTGTACTTACATCAAACTTTGGTTCATTGAATTATTTAAATCAGATTTTTAAAACAGTAGTTTTCAGTACGATTTAGAGTCATTAAATTGTACCATTGGGTTCCTGAATCGTACTTCTAATAAATAATCATTAGTTTTTACGGAGAAAGATTTAATTTTTCTTAAAATCTAACAAATAATATTAATAAATAATTTTTTTGTAAATTATCTTGAAAGAACTCAATATAAACATACTTTTTCTTATACAAATATGAAAATGGTAGATTATATAAAGATTCACAGACAATAACAAATAAAATAAGAATCTTCCAAACACGTAATCAATTGGAAAAAATCGTGAAAGATCAATTATACGCAGCGTTGTCATTATTTAGTTTAAATTGTTAGTTATATGTGTGTAATAATGTATACACATAATATATCGTATTGTACAATCAATACATAAAAAAAGATCATAATACATCAATAATGTATATCTAATATATGAAGGTATATGTCAGCCTATAGAAATGACACCACAAATATCAAACTACTATAAGTTTAGACAAGTTTGATCCTGCACGGGATTACCTACTATTAAAATTTTAAATATTAATATAATTTTATATTAGTATAAGCATCACTTGCATAAAATCTTCTGATACTATACACAGTTCCATGTTTGATTTAATTAAACAATTATTAAATGTAAATATTTCTTGATTTGAGAGAATAAAAATAAATATTTTCAAGTTCGGCAGACACAGCTATTCAACACACATAATGTAGAATTCTATACATACGATTGTAAAATAATAAAAACACATAAAATACATCAAAAAAGAATCAACTAGAGAAGAAAATTTGCTTGAATAATAATTTTAAATGTTTAATAGTGACAATGTTGAATAATATGACAAAAAGTCTGAAAAAGATTTAAATAATCATATATATCGAGTAAGGTAATAAATTCTACACGTCTATTCAGCCCTCCCAGAGCATCCTACTACCCTAACTACTGCAATGGGGATGAATCAGTGATATATGTCTTCTCTATAATAGCCAGAATCAAAACAACGAATCCCTTCCATGGCGATGTTTGTTCTTTGGCTATAGCAACTTTTACAGTAAATAGTCGGCATTGATAACATGATTGTATTAATTACACGTATAAAATTAGCGCATATAATATCAATTGCTACATAACAGCGATTTTATGGAACTATTTTTAATTTTTTTAAATTCTGCGTTGACTGCAAAATACGTTTAAAGATAAATTTAGTGTGTGTATATATGTGTGTATAAAAATATGTATATACATATATATATATATATATGTATACATATTACATATACATACAGAGTATACGTACATACATTGTGTCCGATAAAGACCGTAATAACGTTTAAAGATAGATTTCTGAGATCACTTTGAAACGAAAATCCTAATACCAGAATGTCGAGGATATAAGTTTTTGAATTATGAGCATTTAAAGTTTGCAAATCATATCATCTAAAGTTCGCGCATTTAGATGTGGTTGGCATTTTGCGTTGGCATTTGCCTATACCACATCTGAATGTGTAACTTTAAAAGCTTATAATTCAAAAACTATTATAGTCTTGATATTCTAGTATTAGGATTTTCATCTCAAAATGATCTCAGAAATCTACCCTTAAGCACTGTTATGGTCTTTATCGGACACAATGTGTAGATATATACCGAATGTTTTAGACCACCTATACACTCTATTTAAAAACGAGGGAAGTGGTTATTTTGAAACCTGTTTCAGACAAAAGTTGTTGGGGTCAAGTAATGCATTACATAGGCACATGCGATTAACCTTACGTGGCATCGTGAAGGTCATGTCACTTGAATTTTTTAAATGGATCTACTTGAATTTTTTAGATGGAAACCCATATTTTTTATTGCACAGCTAACATCTTACAACTGACGTCAAGACATTTTCGAAATACTGGTTACAGATCCTTTTTAGTTGAGATCTTCCCGAGTTATGAAACTTCAAAATTTCAGTACCGCCAGGGTTAGCATTACTCAAAATGTATCGCGTGGAAATCGTACGGTCGGATTTACACCTCTTCGGGGTGCTTGATTAAAGACTACCTTTCATAAAGTTGGTTATACTAAATATAAAGTAAGATGTTCCTTTACCTTTTTTTTTTGTTAAAAACATAGTAGTCTTAAAAAAGAGTTATAACTCAATTATTAAAATTAATCCGTATTTTCTTATATTATAATTAAATATATTTTATATTTTTTGACCATATATTTGAGAAACTCAATTAATACTAGAAATTTAACTGCCTATTACGGTCGGAGCTGGATCTTCATTGCTTT
>NW_017296201.1:238562-254414 GCF_001594075.2 Trachymyrmex cornetzi | reverse complement strand
CTGTTAATAAATTTATTGCGAAAAATATTACCTCGGCCGGGACTTGAACCCGGATCTCTTGTAAACCGTACGAGCGTCCTGAGCCATTAGACTATCGAGGCCTTATAATTAAATGTTTCAAAAGACAACAATATTGAAGGAATTTCTTTAAGACCGTAAATACGATTACACAACAATAAGGAACAAAATCTTTAACGGTCGAGATGGAGTGAAGCTAATTTTGTTAAGTGCTGAGATAATTCGATTTGTATTTGTGTACTACATACGTGTAGTCCTTTAAACTGCGCGTCGATAAAACTTTTAAGTCTTGAAACGCAAACCCGACTGGACTATTATATAGTAATATCACAAATTAAATTTATTAACAATTCAATAATTTGATGCTTTCAGGCATCTTAGAAAGATCTTAATGATGCTGAATATACCATATTAAAATCTGTAAATAATTTTATTGCAAAAAATACTACTTCGGTCGAGAATCGAACTCTGATCTCTTGCATTTCATGTGAGCGTCCTCATCATTAGATCACCGAAGCCTTAGTGATATTCTTCGCAATAGCTAATACAAGTAGAAATATGTCTTTTTGGGGCGACGTAAGCATTAAAGATCTTCCCAAAGTCACCAACTTCTTTCCTCTTTGAAACCATAAAACTTTTGTTTGAAACATTTTTGTTTTAAACTTACAAATTTTGAGAAAATCGACTGGATAAATTAAAATAACCCATCCTGTATATACATATATGAATAATAAATAACATTTAATTAAAAATAAAATTGTTGTGTGGGAGTAAACATTGTATTTACGCCGCAACCAGAAGTACAATATCTTTGATCAAGAATTTACTAAAAAATTAAAAAAAAACTTTTTGGAAATTTTGGAACTTAAAAAATCTTTTGACTAGAGTTAGGATATTTTAATTTTTGAAATTAGATAAATATATGCACACAGTTTGTGACGACTCGCAAAAAGTTTCCATGTGCATGATATTCGATTTGTAAAACGCTTGAGAAAAGGCATTAACGCGGCGGTAGTGCACATGACTACAGCGAACATTATTATAATTTCGGTGCGACGTGCTGTATCTGGGCAAGAGCCGAGGGTCCTGGCGCAGAGGAGATTACGGCGATGTGACCGGACGTTGGCCACTTGACTGGTATTATAGATGTAATATCGTAAACAACATCCCTCTCAGCTGGTGCGCGTGAGGTCCGTACAAGTCACGGTACCTCGTCGGTTCTCCACCGTTGCATCGGATCGACCAACGAGTGCTCAGCAGCACTAAACCCTTTCTGCTTCCCTTTACAAGCGTTACCGGTGTTTACTGTTGAATATTCATTCTTTAGCCGCATGTTCGCGTGGTGGCCTGTTCGTTGCTGCCGTATGGGCAGAGAACACGGGTTATCCACACATTATTCGATCTTATACTGGATCGGGGCTGACCATATGCTTACCGCAATCCCGTGCCCCATTTTATATTTTGAATTATCCCCACGTACATACAATGATGCGTACATACATGGACGGCCAACACGCTCTTCACATATTGTATTAAATGAAAAGCTTACATTTTACAACAAATCAACGATGTAATATCAAACATACACACACACATATATATATACACCACGCCTGGGCTATCAAGATATGTGTGATTCAGCTAAAAAAACCATATGTTACATTTTCAAATTTCTTTTATTATCCAGTTATTTACGTCTGACATCCGTTCTAATAAAGTTATAATCGCGAAGACACTTCGATTCAATAGTTGCTAGGCATGTCGAGGGATATTAGGAATAAAATTTTTCAATAATATATCGAGTTAAACATACGTACACTCGACAAGAAGCCTATAAGTGGCAGGTTCCGTGAGTAATCGATCAGAAGTGACTATCTTCGCTCGCGTGGATATTAAATTTTGAAGGTGTCGCTTGTCATGCCGTAGTCCGCGTCTCGTTTTGCCGCCTGACTCAGCAAGAGTCATTAATAACTTCGAGGAGGTAGATAAAGTACTAAACACCACAGGAACGTCGTTGCTTATGCACACGTCATTACTCTGGCTAACCAGATTCGATAAAGACTCACTAATACATTTCTCGATGATGATTATTTTGAGTAATTATACATGTAGTTGAAAATGTTACGCAATACTATATTATGAAAGCAAAGAATCTTCTTAATTCTTATACATAAGAGTAAGAGAAATAATCTTGAACATAAAACAATTGTAAATAATGTTTGTTCATTATTCCTAAACTTTGATGACTAGATATTCATTTCATGTTTATGAGTTATGCATTATAATGTAAGAATGCATTACACTAACTTTTTAAATAAACGGATTTTGAAAAAAATTACAGATTATTTGCACTTACAAATAACAAAAAATTTATTCACGGTTTATTTAAAATATAGACCAAAAACTATTTTAATAAGCAGCTAATGGAAATATATGGAAATACATAAAATACTATCAATTTGTTTACATAAGTACTTAAAGTATTTATACGAAAAATTGAGACTTTTGCAATTCTTTTAAATTTTAGTAAATAATAAAACAAATAAGGTAAATAAACAATAAAAATAGAATGTTATAAACAAAACTTTCATATATATTGTATATATATAATTTAATTAAATATAAATATATTAATCTTAAGTATAAATATTAATATTTCTAAGAATGAATGTAATATATTTTTAAAAATTTTCAAAATTTAATATACATGATTTTGATAAGTATTTTAATTTTAATTGTAAGAGTATATTCAGTGCATGTACTAAAATTTTATCTGAAATAATTTTGTATATTATAAATGTCGTTAAATTTATCGTCGTAAATATAAATTATAAATTTAAATAAAAAATATTTTAATTTAAAGGAAAAATAGAAGTAACCTTTTCTTAAATCTTAAAAGCAATTGTAGAATTACATTGGCTATAGAATATAGAATACTCTTCTCGCAAAGAATTAACTTCGATCCACAATACACTTTTAAATTATTACTAGATTGAAAATAATTACGTGACAAGATTGAACCGGATCGTTCTAGATAAAAAAGAAATAATCAGTTTTTTTCTACAGAAAAGTAAACTATATAAAGTTAATTTCATATAAATCATATATTTATATATACCTACTTTAATGGTAGCATTTAACAGCGCTCGATACACATTTTTATTCTTTCTCTGAGTATACTACGTTATCGTTAATATTCATTGGTATCAGGCAAATGTTTCATTATCGCGAAATGTAAACGAAGCATTCTACTTTAAAAGAGCAATAATGACAAGTGACACGAGAATCTGTAATGTATGCATTAGATGTGCTTTAACATTTTCATCGGTTAATAATTAATTATACATGGATAAAATCGCGGCTAGGAAAGTTGAAATTATCACGCGCCAATCGATAAAAAGTCGAATAAATTTTTTATGTCACATCGCATGTGTTGTTGCATTATATGCTTTTGCTATTTACTCTGTCCGATGTACAGCAGTTAACACGCTAACGTACTCGCGAGAAGAAAACGTTATACCATCTTTCCATTTGCTCTCCCGCGTAACATTTATATTCTCAGCACAATTGACAATTGTAATTTGTAACATTAAAATTCGTTTATAATCGAGTTAAATATGAAATCAAGTAGAATACAAGTTCGACATAAAGTATCAATCGCAAATGCTAAATGTTGGAAGATTTTGAAAAGGCAAGCCACCGAATTTTGCAATAACACTGGATTACATGGTTATAAATACATCAGCCAAATTCAACGTTCCAAAACAGAGAGGTATGTGTAAACTATCTAATATGTTGTAATTTTAAATGTAAATTGATAAATAAAATATAAACACAGATAATTTATCAAGATGTTATGTGACTGAATTTTTTTTTTATTTTTAAAATACTTTATAGTATTTATAAAAATAGTACACATTAACCTTTTGTTGTCACACCTTTGTAAGTTTCACGGTTACCACACTCGATCAAATTGGTTAATTGATGTTGACATTCTAAAACCATATGTTTGAACAAAATATGGAATATATACTTTGAACATTATAAAATGTGTTTTATTAATGGTAACGTTACAAACCAAATAACAATATGTTTCAAAAATTCTTGAAGACGTACACGTAAAAAAAGTGAACTGTGTGTGTAATGTAAAAGATCATAATTTCTTCATTTTTTAAACTTTTTTAGTTAAAATTTTAGGGTGATACTCTTAAAATGTAGTACTTTCAGATAAAAACATGTACTGGGTGTATCAAAAAAATTTTTCGAGAGACATGTGAAAAAACAGAATTTTTCTCTTCAAACACATGTATTTACGCATTTTTGAATAGTCTATCTCAACGCGACAGAGATTTCAAACTTCTGATATCGCGTAAGGCTCGATTATACGAGCGTGTGGTAACAACGAGGTTATTAATACAAGGGGAATACTCATATATGTTAGTTAATAATTTTCTTTCAATTTATTAGGTCAGTTTTTCTCGAAGCTCAATTTTTTTTTATAAAATCGGATAATATATACCCGTTTTTTTTAATTAAAAATTTAATTTTCAACAGACATTAAACTAAAAATTTAGTAGCCGTTTAAAATTACTCCGTCGTAAATATATATTAAAAATTTTATCTTGCAGCACTCTTAAAGAATATGTTAGTTCTATAACCAATTAATAAAATATCTTCAAAATTTTAATCCAACTTCAGTGTCAACAAAAAATGGAAAGTGTCGAAATAATGAAATCTAAAAAATGAGATATAATAAAGAATATGGGTTAAATTTCAAATTTCAAAACGTGCAATATGTAAGCAATTGTGAGTGCTAAACGAGTATTTTATACTCGTAGCTAAAGATACGTTTTTACACTTCAAATTTAAACAATACGTATTTACTCAAAAATACTCATAATGTATACGTTATCATCACTCGGATATGTTCATGTACAATTCGTTTTAAACATCGTTTTTACGGAAAAATTCCTGTTTGCGACGTAAAAACGGAATCATACTCATTGAGTGGAGTGAACGTTTTTACCACTCAAACTAACCGTTTGCTCAAGCTAAAAACGGACTAAAAACGGTGAAAAAAATTTGTATAGGATATACAGATCCCCGGATATTGTAATACATATATATATAATAAGTGTTTTTTTTTAACATACATTGATTTAATTTTTATACATGATATTAGTGTTTTTAATTAGCTCTCCTCTTTTATACAGCGCTTTTATATAGTACGCAATATATACATATATATATATATGTATTGTCGTTTGTTACAACCCTAACAATTATTACACATATATTATATGTGGGTATATTAACAATTATTTATTATAGAATTATTTGGGCGATAGCGGTATTCGTGTCATTAGGTTGCGCCATTGTTTTAATAAGAATGGCTTGGAATTATTACGCTACTCATCCTACTTTGACAGTCATTGAATCAACGCATCATGGAATCTGGAATTATCCATTTCCCGCAATAACTGTGTGCGATATGAATCGCATATCTTATAATTTGACGAAAAAGTTCGTTGAAAATTTGTAAGTATTTAGCCTTTTACGGTTTATATATATTTATATATATACAATAGTATTCAATAACTTCGCAGATAATTAATTTCTCTTTATATTCATATATTGCATAATTCTACATACTACATACTACTTATTTTACCTCTTTACCATGTTTATTTGCATTACATTTTTCATAGAAAAATACCAGCCAATGTCTCGAAAGAATATTTAATTCAAGAAATGCGGCTAATGAACGAATTACTAAAACCGGGAATATTCGGAAAGGACGTTCAAAGAAACCTTACTCGTCTACAAGACATTATAGATGATAACCATTTGACCATTTTTAAAGTAATGGACTTGGTATGTATGTACAAGAACAATTTATTATGCGCATATAGTATGTCGACAAAATTCTCGAATAAATAATACAACAGAAAAGGATTCCCGATACATCAACAAATTAAAATAAAAGGAGGCTATCGAAATCGAAGTAGCAATCGCTGTAAGAAGTATGCAAATTAATATCTTTTTAATAAAACATTTACTCGGTGTCAATAAGTCAATTATTTAAAACCTTGTAACATTTTGCTTTTATGTTTCGGCTCTGACATTTAAACCATTTTTAGCGATAAAAGGACAAAGATTATCGCGTCGAAAGCTGCATGTTGTGTTAAATATTACCGGTAGGCAAAAATAACAGAAATGCGTTTTTTTATTTTTTTAACGTGGTTTTCTATAAAATTGACACGCTGGAGCATTTCTCATTACAAATCCATAAATCTACGAAAAGAAGCCTATATGAATCACCTATGAAACATGAAAAAAATTGTTTAATATTGCATAAATAACTATGTTGTATTGTCAAATAGTGTATTCATGCATTTCAACTGTTTACAATTTCGGAAAAGCTAATAGCAACGTTTTTTCAGATAACACAAAACTGCAGTACTTTATTAACAATGTGTAAATGGAAAGGTACAATTGATCAATGTGATAAATATTTCAAGCAAAGTTTATCACTACATGGCTTATGTTGCAGTTTCAATTATTATACTTTTCCAGATACAACAACATTGAAGAAGTATGAACACTATTTTTGGAGAGCGGAGAAAGAATTTTTAAGCTTTATAAAAGATCTTTCAGTTTATACAAAAACTAGGAGAGAGAAATAGAACAAAAAAATATTTTATACAACAAAGGAAAAGAAATTATGAGATAAAAATTATTTTACCATTTAATTTGTGATAAAAATAAAAAAAGATCATTTTTTCTTTATATCGGAATAAAAAGCAGTAAAAGCTTATGAATATCAAAATCCGACTCTGCATTCTACAAATAATCATATTACATTATATTTTCTAATTAATATAAATTCTTAACGTTAAAGTGTGAGAAGAGCTGCCGCCTGCGGATTTGAGACTGGTATGACCATAGTAGTAAATTCCGAACCAAATGATTATTACGCTACAATTGTTGGAGCGAATGGAATAAAGGTAATCAATTTTTAATTATACTCAATTATTATATTTTTTCCCTCCCTGATAAAAATTTAAATAAGGAGCTAGTATGGGCCCTTGCGTAAATGCCATGTCAGAAGCTAGCACGACAAACTTGCAACTTGCAAGCGCCACGCCAGCAACATCATGTTTTGTCTACTGGCACTGGCGAGCGACTGATGCATCATGGACCGATATGGCGCCGACCGACTAGCCTAGGTAGCGATCATGTAACACGTAACTTTTTTTTTTAGAGCGGAAATGTGGAAAGTGACAATTTTTATGTATGTACATATACACACATACATACAAAAGTTTTTATTTTTCACATTTCAGCTCTAGAGATAAAGTTACATATCGCTACTCTGGCGCATACATTATGGCACATTAAGAAATAATAATGGAATTGACATCGACTCGATTTCATTGATTTAAAGACGTTTTTTGATTGTTTCTTTCTATTAGAATTTAAAAAATAGTTTATACTTTTCTTCAACGCAAATCTTTTTTTAAATAAAAAAGATATTTTTTTATATGTAACAAAAAATTCTTTTACGTAAAACACATTTTTTATTTAATAAAAAGATGATTATATTCTAATGGAAAAAATAATGGTAATTATTCGAATATAATGGACACTGCGCCGACCTTGACTTTGATCTTGATATATTGTCAAGATTGTGACACTGAGTAACCTTCAAAAGGTTTTAGATGGCGGTCACTGTTTGTTCAAAAGTTATTAACAAATAAAATTTAAAAAATTTTGTTATATTTCTACCATATACAATATTAAAAACTTCCCTATGCCCTTTCTGTCTAGGGGTGTTCGACTTTTCGCGCGAAAAGAGGTCCACCCAATCTCTCCCCCTGCCAAGGGGCGCACGACTTTCCACGTAAAATGAACTCCATCACATCTTTCCTCTCAACCAAGAGGCGACCGATTTCCTTTTAAAACAGGGGAGGAGGTGGACCTCGTTTCGCATAGAAAGTCGTACGCCCCATAACAAGGGAGAGGTGAGGTTGAAGTCGCTTTGCAAATCGTACGCCCTGTGAGGCAGCGACAGGGGAGGACGTGAGGTGGAACTCCCTTTGCGTGGAAAGTCATGTGTCTGTTAGTTTATAGCAGAATTAAGACATTTTTTAAACTTTATTCGTTAATAACTTTTGAACAAACAGTGACCGCCACCTAAAACTTTTCGAAGGTCACTCAGAGTCATAACATAATACGTCGAGGTCATTGGCGCGTCCGTTAATCTGAATAATGACCGACAATTTTTATAACTACATAATTTTCGAATTTAGCAAGTAAAATTGAGTAAGGGTGAACCAACGATTGATGAGAGCTTCCAAATCGTTTAAAACGCATGCATTTCTTTGTTAATGGAAAAATCTAACTCATGTAATGTATTATAACTTAAAATAAGATGGACGATAAATTTCATCACGTAACATTTTATATTCTATGTACCCGAGTATTTATTCTTTTCGTTAGAAATTACTAACTAAATATGTTATACATTGTTACAGGTCATAATACATTATTCATTTGACTATCCAGATTTTGATGCTGAAATTCAATTAGTACGATTAAACAGTCAACATTTTGTAACCATCAATCCAGCGGAAATGTATTCAAAATCCGAAGTGAAGGACTTGACAATTTCTACGCGAAAATGCATATTTAGCGAAGAGGCTGACAAAGTGCTGTATGCAAATGTCAAAGAGAGAAATTTAACTTTCACGGCATACTCATATCACAATTGTCTTGCAGAATGTCGAGTTAGTATCACAAGAGCAAAATGCGGTTGCATCCCTTATTACTTTCCACAAAACAGTAAGTAAGCAGATTATATAAATACAAAAACAGATAACTAATTCAAAAACCGTTGTTCATATAAAAAAATTTTTTAAACTTATAAATGTTCATAATTTGTTTTGTCTTATTTAATCGTAAGATTTGTCCACTTACACGGGGCGTTTTCAGTAACTTAATCATTAAAAATATCTCCATTGTTTTTTTGATGATATGAGAAAGTACCACAGAAGATTTTGTTCGATTTGAAGGGGCACATATTATGATGAGCAAAAATTTTTCTTAAAAAAAAAAATCATATTTTTTGCGACTTTAAGGCCACCTCCACTTTTTTAAATGGAATTGTAGGATTTTTTTACACAATATGATTCCTCTAATTATTTTGAATATAAAAGTATATGGTAGTGATATAAAAACATTAGTTTACGAGATATTTTATACCTTATTTTGGTATATATTGACGTAATAAAATGTTAAAATATTTTACGTAAACTATTAATTTTTTTATAATCGTATCTTAATATCTATAAAAAAACACACATAGTTGCTTATTTAAAAAATTATCCATTTTGCATACATATTTTTTTAAAGCAACTGTGTTTTTTTCCACCAATTGATTCATTTCATTATTTTGTTCTGAAAATAATTAGAGAAATCATATTGTGTAAAAAAATCATAAAATCATATAATCCACTTAAAAAAGTGGAGGTGACCTTGAAGTCTCCAAAAATATGATCTTGAGAAAAATTTTTTGCTCATCATAAAACGTGCTCCTCCGAATCAAACAACATCCCGTGTGGTATTTTCTCATATCATCAAAAACAACGAAGATATTTTAAATGATCAAGTTACAGGAAACACCCTGTATAAGTATAATGGATTGCTAATTTGCGTTATCGAAATGTCCCCAATTGAACGTCTAGCATTTTGAAGATAGTTGCCGAGCGCATTGATAATTTAACATAATTTGACGTTAATATCTGGAGGCACTGGTAGTGTCGGCGCTAAGCTACGCGCAGCGACACTACCGTTATATATTTACAAGGGAACGTCCTAAATTGCAAAAATGAAAATTACAATAATTGTTAATAGTCGAAAGACTACGTTTAAAATAATTTTAGATGATTAAATCTTGATATTCTTTACCCATCTTATGCCTACTGCATACCGGACGCGATGAGTAATATCCAATGAGAGCTCTGCTTTGCATCATCACGTGAGAAAAAGCAGAGCTTTCATAGGATATCGCTCATCGCTCATCGTCCATCGCGTCCAGTGTACAGTAGGTATTAGAGACTTGGTATTCTGTATACAAACATATTTGCCATTTTAAATAAGAGAAAAGATCAACTCGGAAATTCAAAAAATTATGAAACTATGATGATACGTAAAAGGTATCCTGACATATAATAAATAGTTTTTTTGAAATTATTACCTGAATTCACCCTAAAGAGGTAAAATCACACACAACCTTTAAAGATTATCCCATTTTTCACCAATAATAGAAGATAGAACAAAAGAGAAGATTTATTTTAAAGAGAAGATTTATTTATTTTAGTAAGATTTATTGATTAGGAAGCTTATTCATTAGTAGAATAGTTGTGAGGATTTTAATTCATTATGTGTTAATGCGTAAATGTATATGTGGTGTGTACGTGTAAGTCCGATGTACATGCAGCGTGTATGTGTGAGTCCGGTCACAAGGGAGGAGAAGTACGTCACAGACATTGGGTTCTAGGGGCAAGAAAGGGGGCAAGTGCTGGGCGAGGAGTCTGAGAAAAGGGGTTTTGTTCTTTCTATCTCTTTCCTTACCTAGTTCTTTTTCCAACCCATTGTCCTCTCCCATCCATTGCGGACCTACACATATCATCTTATTCGTGCTCCCTCTTTCTCTTGTTGCACTCCTATATTTACTATATAATCGACGAATATATATATACTATATAATAATTATTTAATAAAATGTTTTTAACGCGTGTGACGAGAATGTAAAAGTTGCAGAAAGATTGCAACGGGAGGCAGTGAGAATGATAAGAATCGAAACGCGTGTTTGAATAATCGTTGACTTGTTATCTTATATATATAAATTTGCATTGACACCTAGCGCGGTTCGAATAGCCTTAATATTGAAATATTTGAATTTATATTCTTAAAGCCTTTCTTTAAAATTAATTAATGTATTAGATATGTTTTCTAGACTTTGTATTTTTCCCTCGTGTATATACAAGTAATTAAATTTCTGGAGCTTTTAATTTTATACATAAATATTTATACATAAATTTATACATACTTTATAAGTATGCATTATATTTTTTTTTATACATGAATATTGAATTATCACCACACTAGGTACCAGGACATGTAATTATATATTTTTATATTGTAGTATTTTAAATTCTTCAATCTCTCTCTCTCTCTCTCTCTCTCTCTCTCTCTCTCTCCCAAATATACATCAGCTAATATTTAAAAAATAAACATTAACGTTTTATACCAACAATACAATTTTCTTACTTAAAAATATCTTCTAAAAAAAGCACTCACACAATTATTTCCGTATGTTTGACTTTATGCTACATGGATCAGGGTTGGCAAAAGTACACATTTTTTGGATAAAGTTCATGCCAGTGGTAAAAACCGGTATTTTCCGGAAAAACCGGCAAAAAAGCTGGTCTTTTCTTAAAAATAATCAAATAAATAGATTCATTATTTTGAAGTAAAAATACATTAAGAGGAAAACATAAGGGCCCTGTATGGGCTTGCTTTGAATTTTGTACAATTGACAACATTATTAAGCAGAAATGTATTGCTTGTGGAACATTAGTTATATAGTGGAAAAGCTCCACGACTGAAACAACATCTTAAAAAGTGTAGTAAGTTTGAAAAGAACGATGATGATAATTCAAGTAAAAGTGAATCAGACAGGAAGAGTGAAATGAATAAATCAAGTAAAAGAAGAGAGATGCATCGATACCGAATCACCTTCATGTTCTTATATTTTAAAGCAGCAGTTTTACAGTTTTTACCAGTTTATTATTCCAGTGGATAAACTCCGGACCGGTAAAATCCAGAATTTACCCTGGTTTTTTCCACCCACTGGATTTTTCCTGCCAACCCTGACATGGATATATTCGGGATAGTAAATAAATGTAATGCTTCAAAAATTTAAATCATTTAATTCGGATTTTCTAAAATAAAAATAAAAAAATGTGTAAATGTTGAAAATAACAGATCCAATGAACTTGACTTTGACACATATGTCAAAGTGTTGAATCGCACGTTAAGAAAGTAAAATCCTCCCTTGAAAGAATCGTTTTTTTCTTTTAGAGTGAATATCGTCTAAACCGCGAAGTATATACAGAGTCCTCAAAAAGTTCAAAAATACTAAAATATTTAAAACTATAGCGATTAACTATAGCGAAAAATACATAAAAAACAATTAACCCTAGTAACAGTTTTTCAACATATTAACATCTTTATAATATGATGCTTGATTGTAGCATCAAATTATTGAAATTGCTTGTCAATTTAATTCGTGATTACTAGAATAGTTTTAATTGCGTTTATAGTCCGGAAAAACAATTTGACACGTAATTTGAAAAGACAACAATATGATATATATGCAATTACATATATAGTATATATTAGTAATTCAAATTTGAATTATTTAAAGCAATGAAAATCTAGCTTCGACTATAATAGGGATTTTTAATTTCTAGTATTGATTGTGTTCTCACATATGCAGTCTAAAATAAAGATTCTTATATTGTTTAAAGTATAAAAAGGGCTAAATAAAACGTATTTAAGGGTGATAAGGGTTTGACTTTGGGAGTTTGCAATGTCATAAGTAAGTCAAATCAAATTAAATATTTTTAATAGAAAAAAAAACACCCCCATTTTTTTATTGTACATTCTTGTAGCTCATTCCCAAGGCTTTCCAAAACACTATAATAAAGTATTTCTTTAATTTTTCTTTAATATTTCTATTAATGTTTTTACAGTATTTTTCGATAATTCATGGCCAGAGATGAATCAAAAACAACAAAATCTTCCAAAAACATTAGATGATGTAAATAAAGTACCTTGTGGATGCATACCGGATTGCGTTCTGTATTATTATCCCATTGAAAGCTCCTTCGGAATTCTCGATAATACTGTTTATTATAATGGTACCAGTTTCTCAAAAAGACCTGGGTAAAAAAAATAATTTAATTGCATGTATAAAACATTAAATTATATATTTTCTTTCAGATATGCGTACTTTTTACTAATTTTAAAATAATATTTATTCAACAGCATTAATTTTAACTCCATTATTAATTCCTTGCAGTCCCTTAAATTTTAACGTCTAAGAAAAAGATATAAAAGTACAGTTGAGAGTAAAAATGATAATTTGATTCAAGTATGAATAGAATTGCACTTGTTCTAATTGTAACTTACTTCTTGTAATTTCGTTATGCCTTTTCTACTTGTCATTGGTTTGTTGTCTTTCCTTTTTCAAGGGCTATTTTTATAAATCTTTTTTAACTACGCCGTGGATCAATTTCAGATTTTGTTATGCTTATTTTACTTATTTTAAATAATATGTAAAATAAGAATTATTTTTGGATAAACTGCATATTACCAACGACCTCACCAATTTCGTAAAGTAATAGATACACGGTGTCGACTTGTAAACATTGCTTAGCTTCTTTTTTTTCAAAGTGAAATAAAGAAAAGGTCTCATACCTATACGTGCCCAATACATTTGAATGTAATCTTGAAACCTTTTATTAGAGTGATTGAGTATATCTACACAAACTTGCCGCATAAACATATTCATAAAGAAAATTATCCAATCACATTTTACGTACGACTTTGTAAGAGAAATGTGATTGAACAAATTTCTTTATGCATATATTATTTATGCGGCTATGCAAGTTTGGATATACCCTTACTTCTCGAAAAATAAATGATTATGGAATATAAAAATTTAATATTAGAAATGATATAAAATAACGACACAATTGAACACAGTTTAGCTGTGTACAATTATGTCGACTAATTAAAGAATATAAAATCGTACATTGAAATCTACAATGTTAGAGATTGATTATACCCTTGATAGTTATATGTATACATTAAAAGCTGCGATCCATTATTTGCTGCGAATATCGAAAATCTGTAGTATATAATGTAAAGTATAGATTTTAAGTACTAAAAATCTATAGTTTACATTACATATACTCATAGTGAACAACGGAACACAGCTAAAATATATTCTCTCTGTATATTTTAATGATATTATTATAATTAATGATATTAAGGAGTTTTTCCAATACCGTTTATCCAGATACAGTGAACGTTAAGGTCACATTATCTTCTTCTCAACAACCAATTAAGAAGGAGATAACGTGACTTTAACATTCACCATATCTGGATCCACGTTATTACAAAAACTCCTTGTTATAATTTTACAGTAACGCTACCAGCATGAGCAATCGTAGTATAATACATATATTTTTCAACGATTTGGTTGCTTTCCAATATCGACGATCAGTCAATTATAGTTGGCGCAATGTTTTTGGTAAGATAAAGTTTTTACATCTTATAAAATATCGGTGAGAATTTAGAATACCTCACCACGAATTTTGATGAAATATACTCACGCATATAATGCGTTTTGATACAAAATGAAAGAATGACAGAAAAAAAAGCGAATCCTAGCGAAGCGATTTACTAGGGGTTCCTAAAGTTGCCCTACTTTACCATCAATTCTATTTGACGATAATTTTTCGAATTGGATTTACGGATAGCAAAATTGTATTTATAGAATTAAAGCACACATGAAAAAACACCCGCATTAAATTCCACGAGAAAATCGAAAAAATGAAAAACTTTACTTACGTTTAGCTCGTATAACTGTCATCATGGATGGTATTACGTCATTTTGTCCATAGAAGCTATGTAGAACTTTTATATTAAGAAAACGTCTACATCAAGTGATAGTTCAACGAACTAAAAGTGCAAGTTTTTAACTTTTTTTTTTCATTTTTAGTACAAAGTCAAATACTAATTTTGCGTCTACTTTAATCTTGAAATAGGGTTTTTTATTGCATTCAGTCAATTCAAAGGTATTCATGCTGTAATGATGATAATTGCGTCATTTCAACATCCCCTTTCGCTTCACGGAGCAGATAGAAGCAAAGCGCACTCATTTTCTGTTAGATTCTTTCATTTTGACTCAAACCACGTTAAATAAGTGTCCTTCCATGAAAATTCGCGGTAAGATTGTATATGAAAATAATAACATTAATACTTGCAGCATCATTTGGCGGTTTACTTGGACTATTTGCTGGTTTCAGTCTCATGTCTATCTTTGAGTTCCTGTATTTCTTTATAATACGTGTTATAACTGATGCTTGTATTAATTCAATGAAACACAGCAATATATAATAACTATAAATATATTTAGGAATATTTAAGATTGAAAAATTAAATTGTAAAATATATAATTTATTTTTTCTATTGTCATGAAAATAAGTTTAAGATACCAACATTACCAACCTATATATAAATGTATAGTCAATAATTATCCTTGATAATATAATCACATTAAGCTCGAAATAGTCTATTATTCTTTTTATAAATGTAATTAAAACAACATTAAAACATCATTTTATAAAGATCGTTATATGAAAAACACAAACAATTAAGAAATAAAGGCTAAGCGGTCAAACTTTGTATACCTCAATTCCAATCCTGTAAATTAAACCATTTTTTGTATCTTTCATAAAATTCTGCAGAGAGCATTTAAATAAATATATAAAAAAAGATTTACTTGAGACTCAGAGTGATATTCGTTCATCCGTTTTGATCGTACGACAAAAGCTGCAGAACAGAGAAATTCTCGGATCTCTCCATTCTATAATCATGGTAATTAACGGACTTAAAAAATATGTCATTCGATAAAAACACACAAATGTAAGAGTCCCACGTCTTAGCGTACTTTTAGATTACGGTCCGATTCACGCG
>NW_017296201.1:125905-238468 GCF_001594075.2 Trachymyrmex cornetzi | reverse complement strand
AAGAGGGAGTCACAATTTCTTCCGTTCGCTTATCTCTTTCTTTTAGCAACTAATTCTTAGCGATCTTCCCGACTTTTTGACAAACTTATCTTTTAGTTTTTGTCTACAGCAAAAATCCAAGACACCCTTCATAATTTTACTTATAACGTGTATTATGTCTTATAAATGTTCAAACAATAATAAGAACAATTCTCTGCGACTCCTCTATTGGAAATATCGTGGAATTAGTGGCAATAAAGCAGAGGTAGAAAAATTTGCTAAATCTACTAATGTTTTAGTAGAAACTTGCTTTCGCCCATCCTAAGAATTTTAAATTAGGTTTGACTGTGTGCGTACGCGGACAGTACAGGGCACGATATTCGTGGCGTGCTTATATACTGGTTCGAAATCCTATCAAATACTCAATCTTCGAGATTACCTTTCTTCTTGATCCTTCCATCGAAATTCTTGCAATTTCTCTTTCATCTCCTAATTTTTCCTCCCTATCAATTTTTAGAATATATCGACACCTGTCTCTCATGCATACTGTCGCAATCTGTTTGGCTTTGCCGAATTGAATTCTTCGTTTTTACAATTGTTTTAAATGATCATTTCATTTTATCCAAATTAGCTTTATTTACAAATAGCACGTAATAAAAATTAATGTATCGTTTCTAGCTTCTGACGTCACGATTCAATATGAGCTCAGGAGCCTTAACTTTTAAAACTAATTTTTGCCACAATCAATATATAAATTGTTTATTTGAATATATCTATTTTTATAAGATATAATATTTATAATATATGATTGCTTCTCTCTCTCTCTCTCTCTCTCTAGTTAAACTGCAGAGATAACTTGCTTTAATTGAAAGTCTGATTCCAAACGATCCAGTCGTATTTCCGTTAATTGTGCAATCTGATTCCCATCTATTGTTCCTTTTTTTTCTCGAATAGATTTCATTATTTTTCTGACACAATCATAAAAACTTAACTGATTCCCATAAGTTTTGAAAATACTACAAACTTCTTGTATAAACCATGACCCTGAAAAAAATGGAAAAATATAAGATTATATATCATTAATATAATATTAAGGATCCTGAAGTGAAGACCAACGAACATCTAACAAGATCGCTATTTTATCGACTTTTTTTTTTTTAAGAAAAGAATGATAAAAATTACAAATCAGTTCTGAAATTGCAGAGGTTTCTCAGGAGTTTCTCAGGATACTTAAATTCCAAAATTCAAGAACATTTAAGAATTGCTGGACACCCTATTAAATGAAGGAAAAATATAGGAGATCTTTATAAAATACAGTTCAACTATTTACCTTGTTCTTTATGACGTATTGATAAAAAACCTTGTATTGTCGACATAAACATAAAAAAGTTTGCAAATTGACGTATATCTTCTGTGGGTATAAAAGAATCGTGTAAACCATCTGTTGTCAAGGAATTGCTTATAGTTCCTAAAAGGAAAATCTGCTATACAATACTTCTTTAATAACATATTTTACAATATGTGTGCAAAAAGAATGCACTTTTAATGTATAGAAGGATATCTGATAATTGTAAACTGTATAGTATGTTTAAGCAATTTTTTAACATATTGTGCATCTTTCAAAATTATAAAAGACATCAATAAACACAAAAAATCATTGAAATCTTTAAAATATTTTCTAATATTTTTTGTAACCCGCTATATTAAATTTGTCCAAAATGATATCTTTATTATAACTTAAACTTTTTCATAGCTTTCTTTTATTACCACATGTCTTTCCTTGACAGGCTTGAATAATAACAATTTTTATAACATCTTTTAATTCCATACAACAAAGAGCCCTTTCTATTGTTTCCAGAGAGACTTCTTTTTCATCTGATGCAATTATGCCTCCTATGATATAAACTCATCATTTACTGATCATTAATCTTAAATATAAATTAATTAATAAAAATGAATAAATATTTTAAAATTCCTGTTCACTCACTATTATTTCAGTGATGTTAAAATACACAATTAAAATTCTTGCAAACTATATTAATATATGGAAATATATTTCGATAAAAACACAATCAATAAAATCAACTTATAACATATATCGAAAACTCTCCTTTTTCTTTGTTAATTAATAAATAATCATCCCATTCAGTACATAATTTCAAGAGACGTTCGAAAGACATTCTGAGAACTTCCCTATGATTTAAAAACATTCTTCCCTATGTATTAAAAATATTCTAAAAGGTGTGTGTGTGTGTGTGTGTGTGCGCGCGCGCGCGCGCGCGCGCGTGTGTGTGTCCCTTGGATAAAGTGTGCTGTATGGAATATAAGTTGTAACACAGACTTTTGTTTAATGCTGCAGAATGCATAAGATATAAGAAAATCAATAAAAGTTCTTCATTTTATACTCACAGTCACATAACAAATTCTGTGTTTAAATTAATAATATACAGAAATAAATATAATTTCTCTCCAAAACAAGTACGTTTTCAATATATATTATATAGTTTTATAAATCTATTCTATCACGATTGCAAATGTTGTTTAATCAAAAGTATTTCTATTTAAAGGTAATCTGCAAGAATTCTTATTGTGTTTTTTTTTTACTTCTGATGTCATAATTTAAGATAATAATAATGAACAAAAGCTTTAAACATACAGCATAATATGATTTTATCACGATTATTCTATTGAGATATTTTCATAATAATTATATAATATTTTGAAGCAAAAAAAAAGTTTAAATACTTCAAAAAAATTCCTATTGTTGTATATATTATTCACCTTTGTATCCATGACTTAGAATACAGAGAAATAAACAATCATACTTAATACCATAGTCTTTCGAAATGTTTTTTATTTTCTCTAACATTTCATTTTTCTTTAGATTTTGAAGTATCTCGACTTTGAACCCAAAGATTTTAAATGTTTCAGATAGATTAATAGAATCTGCTCTTGTTCCAAATCGTGTTTCATACTAAAAAGATAAAAATATAGAATATATATATTTTCGTCACTAATTAAAATAGTAATACCTCCTTCATAAAATACATCTGATTTATGATAATACATAATCCACTGTTAATTAACTGTATTTTTTTTCTGTAATGATGCCTTTTGATAACAGATGATTCTTCTGAAGAAGTTGATTGCAAGTAATTTTCATCCTTTGTTCCAAAAGTTTGACAATTATCAACAACCTGTAGACCATTCTCAAATTTCTCCAATTCCATACAAATTATTTTTACACGCCCTTCAAACTTTTTCAAATGTTTTAATAATTTTTTCATATTATGCATTTTATCTAAAATAGAAAAAATAATATAAAATCTTATTTAATTTAAAAATATTTTGAGTTTATTAGATACGTAAACAAAAACAACATAGTATGTATCTACATGTGTGTATATGTATTAAGTGGTTAAAAAAATTCTGTCATTTGTTTGAACTCCAATAACCCAGATAGTATATTATATTCTGAGAATATACTAAAAAGGTCACGTCTGATATGTATGATATTCCTATGTCCGCAGCAACATTGTTCGCAGTATATCCTCAGAATATCGAGATGAATTTCGAAAATTTTCCTCAAGAGTATGTAAAAAATATTTATCAAAAATAATGTTCTTCGCTAAAAACGGAATATTATTTTTAATAGATATTTCTTACACACTCTTAAGAAAAATTTTCAAAATTCATATACTGCGAACAATGTTGCTGCAGACATAGAAATATCAGACGTGATCTTTTTAGTATATTCTCAGAATATTCTAAGAATATAATGTGCTATCTGGGAAGATCGCTGATATACCGATAAAATGCGATACATGAATATATCTTTATATACTACTACATCAATATATCTTTATATCACGCATATGTACAAATTTTGTAACTAATTGATAAACCTAATTCTAAGTATTCAACATTGATTGTTTAGATAATCTCTAGTCTAAACCAAAATTGTTTTATACATACGAAGTATAAAACTCGTATACTTATAAAACAAACATTATTACGAGTCGACGTTAAAAGTCGGTAATAAAAACTGTAATTTTCCAACCATTTTTTTTTTTGGCATAAAGTCGACCGGTTTGAACTACATTATTATTTATACTTCAATTATGGAGAAGGATTTTTTAATCTATAAAAGCAGTTAGAAAAAATTTGTTTGGAAAAACTGATAAAACAGACTCACTTTAGGATTTCCTTTACTTAGGCACGAAAGATTCCATAGATTGGTGTACAATGTCAATGACATTGAAAACAAGATGCATTGTAAAGTCTATTTATATACAAAAAATTAGAAAGGAACTGCTATAACATTATGAAAAGTAAACTGCAAAAATGAGTACTCCAATCTGTTATTCATGCTTGCATACTTTACAAGTTTAAAGTTAAAACAAAAACTATATCTTTTTAAAAGCTTAACATATCTTTTGTGAACCTTGATTCCAAGTTTAACCTCATACAACATACAAACATGAATATCTATTGACCTTAATTTCCACCAATCGTTTAATACTTGTACCAATGAGTAATTTTCTATTAAATTATCTAAATTTTGATGGTGCTTATAAAGAACAATGTACTACACAAAATGATGCCATATGCATTAAGATGATTAGTTAAATACATGTATTATGAATGCATTTGCATGCATCATCAAAATTATATAATAATTAAATAAAATTGCTAACTGGTTCAAATAATAAACAATCAGTGTAAACAATCAGAATAATACTCATTTGAGGTTAATTTACAAAATGTTATCTGCTTTCCAATTTTCTCTATATAAGTAAATTCTGCATGTTTTCAGTGTTACTGAATGAAATATCGGATTTTCTGCGTCAAATACTTTAATTTTTACAAATTTGGCATTTTTGAAAAACAGAATTTTATTTAATTATTGATCGATATATATATGGTAATTAAATAAAATTGTTTCTCCAAACTAAAAAAAAATATATATAAAATACATAGTTTTAAATAAGTTGCAATGTATTGCTTTACATATGTAATTAAAACATTTTTTTCAAAAATAATACATTTTTTTTAATATTGTTACTTTTTACTTGTTTAAATACACTCTTTTCAAAGATTATATATATTAAAGTAAACATACCTTTTGAAATTGTTATATATCCGATTTGTATCCAATAAAGCATATGTAATTCAAGATAATCTACATTGTCCAATAATGGTTCATAATTATGGATTTCAGATTTAACATAGGTCAATAATAATTTTTGTTCACTTTCATTTAAAGATTCACATAATTTATATAAACACTTTGCAATTACATTTATACTTTTTGAATATGATGTGTGCTTTGGAACATACTGTAAATCTAGAACATTGGGTGATATTCCTAGTTTCTTTAGTACTTGTCGATTATTCAAAATACATAATGCTTCCAAGACTTTTTCTTCCCAATTTTCTAGATTATTTTTTACATAGTCTACAATTATGTACGCATTTTTTGTCTTTAATTTAAAAAGGTCAAAAATATTGTTAAATCCATTTGCATAATCAAGTATCATGAATAATACAGAAATCTTCTCATCTATATCAAGATCATCTTCTATCTGTTTCAAAATGTTTATGTTTATAACTGTTTTTGCTACACTATATGCAATCCCATCCATCAATAATGACATCGTTAATCGTATTGTCATTAACAGTATTCCCATTTATCTAAAATACGTTATCAGTAGTAACAAACTGTCTATATATCAATTAATATTGAAAAAACAGGTAGAATGAGCCTAAATTTATTAAAATCGGAAATAAGATCTACTGAATAATTACTTGTGATAATATCACATTAATCAACAAGATATTAAAATATTAAATAAAAATGAAAATCTTCATAAAAAAAATTTCTAACCGTTAATTTGACATGACGGAAACACAATGAAAAACTTATAAATAGAACCAGAGAGAAACCTAAGAGAGGACACGACGGCTCAAAATCTGTAACCGCAAATGCTACCGCGCACTACCGTCCTCTGAAGAAGTGGATGTTAACTACACAGCAATAACCGCCTTTTTGCAGTGCTCCTGATGGTAATAAATCGCTGAAATCGTTGAAATCTATAACCCCGGATCTACAATAGGTGTTTTAAGCCGTAAGAAATTGACCAATTAGTCCGGATCTACAATAGGGTTTTAAACCTTAAGCCATAAGAAATGGGCGAATCACAGTCGCTTATTCTTCTCGGATTCGACTGTAATTGGTCAATTTCGTACGACTTAAGGCTTAAAACGCCTATTGTAGATCCGGAGTTACAGTCGATTCCGAGAAGAATAAGCGACTGTGATTCGCCCATTTCTTATGGCTTAAGGCTTAAAACCCTATTGTAGATCCGGACTAAGGCTTAAACACAAAAGGCACAGGCAACAGGGAATAACGAACCGTCCAATCAGAGCTTTGGGATATAATATTAAACTTACACACCAGAGCTCTGATTGGACGACTCGTTGTTCCTGTTGCCTGTGCCTATTGTGTTTAAGCCTTTATTAATTCAATAAATTTTAGTTATTTTAGCGATTTCAACTATCCGTTCCCATTAGGAGCACCGTAAAAAGGTGAATATTATTGTGTAGTTAATATCCACTTCTTCAGAGGGCGATAGCGCGCGGCAGCATTTAAAGTCACTAGATTGATAAAGTACCGCAAACTCGCATCCATGTTTAAGAAAAACGCGGCCATTTCAAATTCACGCTTTTGTATACATGTACTTTATTTGTGAAAATGAAGCCGTCGAGTACGTAAATCAATGTTGTTGAATTGTAATTAGTTTATTTATAACCAAAGAATATGTAGGAATGCCTAATTTGTGTGTTCTTTAGATTAATATTGATTTATTTGTTGTAGAAGTTTTGTGCATAAAAGTGCATGAAGGATACATGTAAGTACAGACTGCTACAGACTTTTGTTTATCCAATAGCTTTATCACATAGTTTATCCGAAGATGGAACAAAGAATTAAATATTTAAATAAACCGTAATTAAGTATTTAACATATTACACATACATCGGTCATAGCATGAGACAGAAACAAATATGAAAACGGGAAATGTACAGACAGTACCATAGGCAATATTCAGAAGAAAAGATTTATTTGCTAATCATTTGTATTTCACAGTATCATGAATAAGATAAGTTACAAGAGGTTTCAAGAAGCTCAAAGGAGTTCAATGTTATAATCACGAAGTATTATGGTTCGGTCGTTATATTGTGTGAATCATCGAGAGACTACATAAATACTGCCATACTGAAATAAATGTTCCTTTCTCCATCCATCTTAATTTAAAAAAGAAAATGCTGATAAAATGCTAAAACAAAACACAGCTTCTGCTCGCTCCCTTTCTCTCTCTCTCTCTCTCTCTCACATACTTATACGTATCTTTCTTTCTAGTTGAATTATAGACAATTCATAATTAAAATATCACAATTTCACTTCCGTTTATTCATCTAACGTGAACACTTTGGCACCTCCCTTCTTTATTACTTTCCGACTTGAACACAACCTTACAAATGCAGCCGAATTATATTCTTTTTTTTTACATATATCTACATGATATAATAGAGCTTAAGTCGCTTCTTTGATTCCTATCCATATTCCGATGAATGCGAAGCAAGTTTTTCCATATCAAAAATTTGATGAAAAGCCGGTTATCACTTGTCCATCAATCTTTCCGATTTTCGATTAAAATCGATCCTTTTAATCAAAGCTTTAATAAAATTTTATACAAAATTGCATGAAGAAACATTTTTTCATCTTAACACTTATCCTACCAGAAAATATTAAGTAATAACTTAATTCCTGCCGTTTTTTCGTCTCCAAAATTTTTCCCATGGCGTTTGAAACAGCTATTGGTATAACATTTAATGGGCCTTCTACAATAAGCCGCAAGTCAGAACGTCAGAAGTCTTAACCAGTCTTAACCAAGTCGTTCAAGTTGACTATTAACCAACTTCATCGATTATGACTTAAGATCGCTTAGAACTTCTGATTTGCGGCTTATTGTAGAAGGCCCATTAGTCCGCAAACACACTAGAGTAGTAAGCCTTAAGCCTTAAGAAATTGATCAATTACAAGTTGAATTTGAGAAGAATAATCGACTATGATTGGTTAATTCCTTAAGACTTAAAGCTTACTACTCTATTGTGTTTGCGGACTTACGCTTTCGACAACTCTAAAAGTGTTTGAGCTGGTGATTCTCATCGAGCAATTTTTGCTGCTCAACATCTTCAAATTTTTTTGGCTGTCTGGGACGTTTTTTATCTCTCACGTAAAAATCATCGTTTCGAAAGCGTTTAAACCAAACTCTACATGTTCTTTCCGATAGAGTTTCATCTCCATACACTTCGGATAATAAGCGATGCGTTTCAGCTGCGGTTTTCTTGAAAGTAGTGAAGAAGCACATGTCGGAAAAACAGTTTATCGCGGTTCATTTTCCATCGATTAGAAAATCTCTTTGGTGTTGAAGAAATCTAACTTGTGAGGACTAAATCACTTTCAGCAATGTCTAAACTACAAAAGACATGTAACTTTATCCGACTTCACGTCGAAACTCGCTAGCGATGGGAACCGGTATCTTAGCGAGCGGCAGGAATTAAGTTTACCACCTAATATCATAGCAAATATAAATAAGAAAACGGTTTGACAGAAATACAATATTGCTGCGTTTTATACTGATATCTATAAATCTACAAATTAAAACTATATATATATATTTTATAAAATTATAATAGAATAAACGTTCGAATATTTATATCGCGTAATTAGAAGTGGTCGGCAACAATGGTATAATGTACTCCAATTATCCCCGGGAGTGTCGGGTCTCAACTCACATTCATAAAAATTCACTCACAGCTGCGGCGGATCCTTAAGGTTCCTGCGATTACTTTGATTAGTTGCCTCGGCCATATTTGATCATGATATCATAAACGAGAAATAACACGTTAAAGTTTCTTGCATTCATAAATAAAACAAATTTAAATAAAACCAAATAATGAGATCACTTTAAAACGTTTGTAAAAATGGGCTATCCCCCCCCCCCCGTTCAACAGTCAGTAAACAGACGTAAAAGACAGGTGAAGTGCATAATAGACCTATTTTTACTTCACGTGCCTCTTACAATTATTTACTAACTGTCGAGAAGAAGGCGAGGGATAAAGAATAAAAATAACTAGGGATAAGAATAGCTTCGGTTCATTTTTATGCTTTAAAGCAATCCTATTATTTTATTCGAATTTTCTTTAGTTAAAAAAGGTATGCAAGAAATTTCAACGCGTTACTTCTTGCTTATGACGTCATGATCTAATATGGCCGATGGTGACTAATCAGGAGCCTTAGGACCTGAGCACAAAGATGTCCGTTACTAAGTCGAGGAACGCAAGTTGTAGTCGTAAGTCAACGTAATGGATGCATTCAGTACAATTACCGCTTACTAAACGTTCAGTGAACTCTTGCACATGTTTGGTCTATATTTATTTTTTTAGATCTAATGAAATACACCAATCAGATACAAGAGCTCACTGAGTGTTCAGGGTGCGTTCCAACGCTTGACGTTCTCAACGGTCACAGAATCATTTCCCTGTTGTTTATGAAATATTAAGCAAGGACTAATAATACTTGATGTAGTGATGTAGGCACCAAGTGAAACCCTTAGTGAGCGATTGTAGTATTAAATACACTCAATGCTTTGACGTAATTATATACGTATATTAAAGGTATACATAAATTGTAGTCTGTGATCCAAAATTTACAGCCAGTACTAAAAATCTGTAACATGTAACATAAACTATAGATTTTCAGTAAATTTTGGGACACAGCCATAGTGATGCCAAAACATTGGCTGTATTCAGCAGACTCAACAATTGAATGAATGTTCGCTGTTATTAGTGTATTCTTTTAGATCATTCAATCAGAATTTTAGATCTTAGAAGAATACATCAATAGCAGCGAGCACTCGCTCAACTGTTGAGTCTGCTGAACACAGCCATTGTATGTTGATCTACAACTTACGTTCCACGATTCAGTAACGGTCATCTTGGGCTTAGGCCCTTAATCTTGAAACGCAATAGGTGTAAAAAGCTTTAAGTTTTAAGAAATTGACTAATCTGTGATTGATTAATTCCTTAAGACTTAAAGCTTACTACATCTTTATTATGTTTCGAAATTTAGGGGCTGCGCACAATGCGCACAATCAAGGAATAGGGAACAATAAACAGAGAATAAGGACGGAAACATAAGAGTCTTACATAATGTGTAAGAAAATAAATCGATCGAAGTCTTTCATTTCCTTCTTTTCCGTAAAATAAAACTCTAATTGATTAATTTTCTTATGCTTTATGCATTTTGCGTTATGCAAAGATCTATGCTCCGGTCTCAAGAATTTCAATCTATCAGAAACCGTGTATTCCACAGTACATGATTTCAGATAGATTAAAATAGATCTTATTCTGTTCCCTGTTCCTTTTATTTGCAGTCCCTTAATATTCAGTGCATAGACAACCATAGGCGACTTATATATCATCAAACATATGATCATAAGTTATTAATAATAACTTATTATATAGTCCTTGATTATATTATTACGCATATTTTTTTACAATTAATTGACTTCCAAGAATTAAACTTATATTATGACTTATCACTCATCTATCGTTATTGTAATTGACAAAAATATGTAAAGAAAATAATTGTCTATAAAGTAGATACATTTATTGTAACTTACTTGATACTTACAAATGCATAAAGCCCTGCACATAGAGGAAATATTAGAAATAGAAATAAATTAAGATTTCAACCTATCGAAAACCATATATTCCGATATAAGCGGTATTTTTGATAAGTTAAAATCTTAATATTTATTCTTATTCCTAATAAGTATTTTCTCTATTGTGCGCAGAGTCTAAAAACTATCTATGAACCTGTTAGCAGTTCATAGAGGTGACAGTAAAAAAAACGCAAATATTTTTCTGTTTCTATTATAGAAATTTCGCTTTACTTATTTGTATAGAGAACTTTAATTTAAACATTACATATAGAACATTACTATTATAATTAATTACAGGGGCGGCGAAGTAAAATTTTTCAGCGTATGGAATTCCCAAGAATAGATTTAGGGAGAGGAGAGGAGGGGGAGGAATATATTTCCTCATACATATCTTTTCTACGTGGCAAAAGTAGCCGCTCTAATTTTATTTTTTTTAATAAAATTATTAATGAGCTCCTCCACATATTTAACTTATTCGACCATTTCTCAATAAATGTACAATGTCGTAATATGATTTAAATGTTTTTGTCTTATTGTCGATCGAAGATAACTTTTTAAATGTCTTAAATAAGAAAATGATCTTTCATTCGAATAAGTTGATGTAGGAATCGTTAAAAAAACGCGAATAAATTTTACGCATTCTGGTACAAGATCTCTGATCTCGTGATTGTCATGTAAAAATTGCACTACATCCTTCAAGCAATGCAGTGACATTTTTCGTATGTTTGTAATTTCTAAATTACAATTTCTAATTTCTAAATTTCTCCCCGACCAAATATCATACAGATATGAAATTCAATGTACTCCATACCAACCATACCACAAATACATCACTACATACTGGAGTCGCCGCCCATGTAATTAAAACTAATAGCTACGAATAGTGGTTTCACAAAATAAAATTAAAGAGTGCGTATATCAGCTCTGAGAATCAATCTAATAATGAGATAATTAATAACCCAAAAAGAGCACTCGCGGATATTAATGTCGGCAAATCATACTCGGCTACGCCAACATAATATATAGCATACAATTTGCGATATGTGATCTTGGTAGATTTAACTATCTGGGGTCATATAACGAGATGTATAAAACACAGCCTTAGAATATCCTAAGATGTCCGAAACACAGGGACATAAAAAATAGAATATTCGAAGACATAAATCGGACATCCGGACGTCCTTCCCCCACTCGCCCACTCCCCCACTGTGTGGATTTATATGTATAGTTTTTAATTAGAATTATTGTAATTATAGCACTAAGGAGGACCAAAAATTTGAAACGTTTGCTATTTTTAATTTGTTAATTAAATGTCCTTGCAATCAACATTGCGCATCAATATTCGCGTAAGCTCTTTTTGGCTAATTAATAATCCCATTATTGATTTGACAAGATACTTAAAAAACATACACACACATATGTTTTTACAAAAATAAATAAATATTTTAATACTAATAAAATTGTGTTTTATTGAGAATGTCCAAATAAAATAATACTTTAGATATGAAAAATAAAAATAGCTATCATTTTTGATCATTTAAAATGAATCTATTCGTGCGTCTAATATCACCAGGGACTATAACAAAAATCTCGCACTTTTATTTTAGATATCTCATGAAAGAAAGAGTTTCATGAGATCGTTATATTTTTATGATTATTCTAATATCATATACATATACAGATATGAATTTATTCTACTTTTTACACAATAAAGATCTATCATTAAAATCTGTATAACCCTTTGCGCGCACGCGTGACATGTAATATTTTTTATTTGGCAGATAAAATAAATTCGGAAAGTTATTGTTATGATAGATGCGACGATGATTATGACAGTAATAATGATGATAATAACGGTCAACCATATTTAATGCAAAGGATCGTGATGTTTCACTACGAAATTTCTCACTGATCCGTCTCAAGGGGATCCTAAAGTCGTCAGTATTACCGACTACACATACTAATTTCTCTCTCTCTCTCTCTCTCTCTCTCTCTCTCTCTCTCTCTCTCTCTCTCTCTCTAATTACTTTTTCCTTTTTTTACAGATTTAAAAATCCTTTTTCAAGATTAAAATATACGCATTAATATGTGCCTGCAAGGTAGAGTTTATGTTAAGAACGAAAAAAATTGTTTAAATTGGAATCTTTACCATTGCTTAGTCCCATGATGCAAATAGACTACTTGCATCATGGCTTAGTCCAATATGGCTTAGTCAAAGCTGTCAATATCATAACATTTGCTTGATGATAAAAGCTTTGCAATTTGTACTTATGGAATTGTGGTCCACAGACTAGTAGTTTACACGAACAAACAACGCGGAGTTCTTAGAATTAGACTTAGCGTCTAATTAAAACACTATTGTTCTACGAAAATTTATGTATGTGTGCGTGAGATATTGATGTAGTAATGTATAAAGATATGTCGATGTGTGTGTCGCATTTTATCGGTAAAATAGCGATCTTGTCGGAATCGGGCTTCACTTTAGAATCCCCTTAATATATCTCGGGCGAGGATTTGCTCTGCTCACTGCAGTAAATCCTTACGCGCTTCCGCTATCTAATGATAATGACAACAATAATAGTGATGATTATAATGATAACCATGTATGTACGATGATAATCATTACGATGTACACTATGGAGGATGTCCCAAAAACTTATAGGTTCTTTTAAATATTGTATGGAAAGAGTAAAGAAGCTAAGAATTTTAAAAGACTTAAGCCATCATGTTAAATGCTAATTCTACAATGAGTCGATAGTTTGTAATCGGTGAGTTGAAAGCGAGTCTAAAGCCCGTATCAGACTATCGACTCTGCAAGCTGATCCTCAGCAAACCAATCATAATGAGGTACCGACTACTGATTGGATCGGTCAGTATCGTCAGCGACTCAGAATCATAACCAATAGAAATACAAGATTTAATCACGTGATAGTTTGGCGATTATATAAGAAAAGGTAGTTCGTAAATATCCGTAGAAAAAACGGTTGGGGAAGATGGCATCAAAAAAGAAATTGGCGTCGCGATACGGAAATATTATTAATAAGTGAAGTTCGAGAAAGACTTCAGTTCTACGAATCTGTCAGCCGGATTACCTTAAAACATGAAACTTAGCCAGTATCACGTCTCGATTTTCAACCTAGGTATTATATTTCGACATAATTCGTCCGAGATTTGCGATACTCTCGCGTTTTATTAATTTTACTCTTCTATACAGTTGAGTCAATCGGTGGCAATCGTCGGCATCGATGGCATCGACAAGTATGATCGATCAACTGGAATCGATAGTCAGAGTCGGAACGGCAGAATCGGTAGTCTGATACAGCCTCAAAGGATAGTCGGTGAGTCGTGATTGATTGAAATCGATGAATCGGTGAAGTTGGCCAGTAGCCAACTTCTAGGACTACAAATTGCCGGCTCATTATAAAATCAGAAAAACAAATAAAAAAATTTGTGAAACAGAACTATCTTTACAGCGCATTAAATATAACAAGTCTAACTATTTCGATCTTGAACTAAGCATAGCGCAAAAATAATTAAACAATTAACCGACAGTCTTACTTAAAAGGAGAAGCTTGATAATTTTAGGACATTCTCTGTATAGGTACAATTTTTTTTAATAGTTATATACATACTGTACGTGTTTGTGTATGTTTCGTGTGTGCATGTATAATTTTGTTTGCGCACTTGAACATTTTCCTCTATTTTTTTTTTTCGTAATACTTAATTTTCGTCCGAAGAACCGCTAGAACTTTCTGGCATGGTATTGAACCAATTTTCACGAGCTCCGGTAATCCTAGATATAAAGACACTTTAAAGATTCATCTACCAAAATTTTTTATTTGTGATAAACCATCAACAAATACACTACTTACAAAAAGTAAGGAACGCTCCGAATTGCGCAATTTTTAGATCGCTAAAACTCGATGAAAATTTATTGCAGACAAAAAATTTTTCAAAAATAAAAACATGTTAAATAAATTTCAAATTTTAAAATGCTCTTTTAAATTTTTTGTCTGCGATGATTTTTCGCCAAGATTTTAACATCGATTGTACAAAATACAGGTTCAAAGTGGCCTAATTCGGTTTAAAAAAAATCGTAAAAAAAAAATTTTTTAAAAGGAATTTGTAGAGGAAACTATGTACTTTATTTTGTGTAAATGTCTTAATTCTTTTTAAAGAAAAATCTTTTTATCAAGCTGTAGAGTGTTGAGTATAATTTCAAAAAACAAAACGATGTAATCTTTTTTAAGATACAGAAGAACTGTGAAAATAGTTTCCAAAAAATGGCTAAAAACGCATGCTAAAATATAAATCCCAAACTTCAAAATGCTATTTCAATTATTTGTCTGCGATAATTTTTCACTAACAATAAGTTAAGTTTCAACGGTCTAAAAATTGTGTAATTTTGAGTATTTTGAAAGTATTCCTTATTTTTTGTTGAATAATGTATATTTTTATGCTTGACAAAAATATAAATGTAAAAAGAAGTTTTTTTATAGCTCTGATTCTAAAAATATTAGATTGACAGGATGTCTACCTTGTACGTTGGCGTGTACTCGTCGGCAGTGTAAGTGAAGTTCTATAATACTGTGGTGTAGCACTTGATGTTGCTTCGTCCGGTCTTCTGTGCAACGTCATGGTTTCGTGAAGTGATGTAACGAGTTCATCTTCGTTATCTAAGTAGTACCGAGAACCCGTCGCGCTCTTACAATTCTCGCACTCGCTTCGATAATCGTCCGTGTCGTCATGCAGAGTGGGTAACGCTTGTATACTGCAGGTACACGTCACCGACTCGAAGCTGCCGCTTGCATTGATTTCGTTAGCTATGCTTAGCGAAGGCTGCGTTAGAGAAGGAAAGTATGACAATTAGTAATGTAATAAATGTCTTTACACGACAATAAATTAGTAACGTAAATATAATTTATATGACGATGAATTATATATTTTTATACCGTGTATTCCCGAGTCCGCTCGGTTACATTTGCCGTATCTGCGGTGTACGTTTCCGATTGCGCTAAACTGGACGCCACAGGAGCATCCGTGTAAAACGGGTCCGAATTTTTGGTACTTTTGTAATTGCCCGGAGCCGCGGCTGCGGCTGCGGCTGCGGACAGCTGTATAGGACGTGACAGGCTTTGAGGCGCCGCAATGCTGCTCGGCGACAAACGGAGATAGTCCCTCGCTAAGCAATCAGTCAAAACATCCTTTGCTCTGCTAGCGACGCAAGTCAACGTTCGCGGAATCGTACGATGGGAGGATACGTCGGAATTCGATAGAGTCGCCGATATTGTAAACGCACCGCCGCTGTCACCATCGCCGCCGCTCTGCCGCGGAAACATTGTTGCGTGCTGGCGATAGTTTTTAGGTATAGTGGAATGAGATATCGGTAGTAGCGGCTGCGTACTACTGCTTGTCACTGCGGAATGTTGACTATCGTTAAAACTCGTCATAGCGATCGACGAGACCGGTAGATTCTCGTACGTGTTTGTCCCTATTGTGAAACTCGCGGTGGAAGTGCTCGTATTCAGACCAATGGTGGACGATGCGCTGCTTTGGCTTATTGGTCGATAACCACCAGCATACGCGCTGGGACTAGACAGCAGTCTATTTGACGAAGACATCAAGGGTGTGTGTATGTTACTATCATTAGATGACGACTGCGTGTTCGCGGTCAAATCATTTTGCGTGTCCGTGACAACCGCCACGCTCGCATGATTGTTAGAATTTGGCATGTAATTGTCCGAGAAGTTCATTGACAGCAACGCGTGCGGATTAATTGATAACAATGCCTGTTCCGCCCTCGCAGCCGCGATCGCTTCCTCATAGGGCGGAGGCGCCTCACCACGCGGAAAATAATTACTGCCAGGTGGTTTCCATAATGAGTAACCTGTTCCGCAAGGTATGTCGTCCATGGGAACCCCGTGAGGTAATCCGCCTCTCTCCAAGTATCCCATATTACCTAAATTTCTTTGGTCCTCTCCAAGTTGTCTGCTTTCTCGACCTGCCACACAAACTAATACACAACATATATACATTTTTACATTGTCATATTTGTGAAAAAACTTTCACACTTATACCGTTTTTCAGTAGCAAAACTGATGCGCACCACTCAAGACACATCAAAGCACATAAATATATTTTTATTAAACATACATCTTTACGTCGATTTGTATTTAAACAACGGGTTTAAAGTGTACTGAGTGCGCACTAATTATGCCAATGAAGAACGCTATTAATAATTACACACTGCAGTGCATAAGTTTTAAGAAAAATTATATAAAGATACACATTAGATAAGTTTTACGAGTATTTAAAAGTGTGTAGAATCCTTTACAATTACGTTCTGCTCTTATTTTCAATTGCTGTTAAATACTCTTCTTTTATAATCATCTTTATTTGATCGTCACAGCCACTACAGCAGCTTGAATTTCTGGAATATCAAATCTTTGATTTGTTAATTACAACTCCAATATTAAAGAGATAGGACGGTATTGATTTTTATTTTACGACCATCTTAAACGATATCTTAAGATGCTAATATGGCTCTCTGGTCGGTATTCGTAGTCGGTTCTTATTTTAAGACCATCTCAAGTAATGTCTTAACCTTCGTACGACGAATGCAGAATCACTTTCACTCATGAGCGATAAGACAGCTCGGAATGCGAGAGCGGTTAATGAAAAACGATCACGATGTTATATTTGCGTTGGTAATAATACGAAATATAGTACAAGAATAGTAATAAATTTGTTTGTAAGAATCATATAAAAAATATACTTATTTCATGTATCAAGTGTACAGAAAAGTATGTACTAAAAAGAGATAAAGTATATGTCGTTTTCAAAATGCATTTTTATATATAATTCCTTCCCAAAACTAGTTTGCAATAGAAATTCTGTTATGGATCAAAATGATCCTACATTCGTCTCCCTCGTCCGTCGAAAACGATTCGCCTTTCGAAGATTAAGACACTAATAAAGAAAAATAGCTTTCTGATTGATTCATACAATCTTAAGACTGTACTTAAGATGGTCCTAAATCTCAATGACCAACCGTCCCAAATTAGGAAGGACTCAAATTTTAACTCTTCATCCCACTTTACGCGTCCCAAATTAAGGACACGAATATAAATTGCTCCTCTTAAATATAAAAATAATAAATGTAGAATAATAAATGAAAATAATAAGTGAAATATAATTATACAAATATAATTTTCCAGATATTATTCATAAAATGCACGCAATAGAAAAGCACAATTTCAATAAATAAAATGTAATCTCGTAACTTGATGTAATTTTTTGTTGTGCCGTCTGTATTACCGACTAAACCATATAATTTTTTTAATATAATTACTTTTATACTCTAATATAATTAATATAATTATTTTTTTCCTTTTTTATAGATTCAAAAATCCTTTTCCAGGATTAAAGTACATGCCTTACGTGTCTGTAAGGTAAAGTTTATGCCGAGAATTTTTGCCGGTTGAGAGGGCCGTCGACGTTCGCAGTTTAATGAAAAATTACGTGGAAAATAATCCGAGTAAGTTTGAGCAAGAGTGGCGCGCTCGCTCGTTCCTGGCGCCCAATTATCGTTCTGGAGATCGTGTACGGTTTGCTGAAGCGGACGGACGAGGAAGGAATTTCGGTTTCTTCTAAGGCCGGACGAATTCCTAGCATAGAATTATCGGTAATTGTAAAGAATAGACTGCGAACGCGCTACGAAGTTGCGCCACGCAACTCGTGAGTGCGGTTGCAAATTTGGTGAAAAATATTTCAAAATTGAGATCTTTACCATTTCTTAATCCAATATGGCGCTCTACAGGTATCAATCGTGACAACATTTGCTTCATATAAAAACTGTTTGATCTATATTTACGAAATAGTGTAGTACACAGACTAGTAGTTCATACGAAGAAATAACGTGGAGTTCTCAGAACTGGACTTAGACGTCTAATTAAAATATTATGTTACACGAAAATTTATGTATACATGTGCTATTAATGTAGTAGTATGTAGTGATGTATCAGTGACACGTAACATCGCAAACACAATAGAATAGAACTTTACGCAAAAACAGCAAGTGACAAAAATTATTTATTTTCTTCTCTTAGAGTTCTCAGAATTTTTTCAGAATTTTTTAGTACTGCATTTTCTCATGTTGGTAAAAATAGTTGCCAATAAGATGTAGTACTAAAAAGTTGATAAAAAATTCGGAAACAATTCTTAGAGCTCTATGAAACTAAACAAGTGTTTTTGCCACTTTTGCTGTTTTTCTGTAAAGTTGATAGTACTCGAGTAAAAAATTATTGAAAACTAATATTCAGCGATTTTTAGTAATTAATATTTTGTTAACTATGGCGAAAATTACAAAACAGTAGAGAACTTTTCGACTCGGTTTAATTTGCTCTATCAGCAAAAAATATTTAACAGTCATTCTGTGACATCCTATACATATATACTACTAGACTGCTAACTCGTTTGAAAGAATAATCCGCAATTTTGATGTTGTATTATACGCATGCGTCGAAAACTGTTCCGCGTGACCGCGTGACGTACATGCGCACACATCACACACATACATACATATTTTGACAGGTATATTTTGACCTAATTTAACAATATTAAAACTATTTATATATTTTATTGTACTGAAGACCAAAAAAGTTGAACGAGACGTTTGTATTATATAATTTATAAATAAATTAAATTTTTCACAATAACTATGTGAGTTGTTAATGGCTTTTTAATTCCTTTACAATTCTAGAAGGAATTGAATAGAATCGCATCTTTTATACATGTCTACTAATATTCAATTATTTTTACCTTTTTCTTAAACTTCCGGGGAAAAAAAAAAAATTTCACAAGACTAAGATTACATTTATGTACAGTACTAAGGGCACGTGTGTATGTACAGCTGATGCAGAACGTCGCGGGACACTGCCATATTGCATTCCTTCGGATTAATTTGTGACGCAGAATCATCATATCATTTCACATAAGCTTGCCCTAAGGAGTTAGCAGTATAGTAGATAGTATATATAGAAGTCTGTGGTTACACCTCTCTCTCTCTCTCTCTCTCTCATATGCCCGTGGTGCACACCAGGGAAATGAAGTAACTCGTTACTTGTAACGAAGTTACAGTTACAAGTTACTTTTTTGGTAACTTTACTAGTAACTGCGTTACTTTTTTTCTTTGGTAACTGTAACGGTAACGAAGTTACATTTTTTTGATAACGGTAACGAATTTTACAGTTACGTTTATCGTTACTTTGCACATGATTGGACACGATACGACACAAGCCACTTACACTGTAAAAAAATTTCGTAAATTTACACATATAATAAATATAAAATACATTACATGATTTGTTCTGTAAATATAAAAAATCATGCAATTTTACAGAAATTTTACAGTAATTCCACAAAAATTATGTAAATTTGTTTTTATTGTGTAAATATATTTTATTTTATATTGAAAATTGTGTAAATAGCAGAATATTTTGAATATTTTCTGTAATTATCCAAATTTTAGTAATATTACGTAACATAAAAGAAATTTTTCGCGTATTGTTATTAAATGTATAATAATATATAGTGCGAAATATATTTGTCATATTATCGTTCTTGTAGCTACACATACACATTGTAATTGTACTTCCACAATCTGCTTAGTTCCAAACCAAGAAATTATTTTTATTTGCATATTGCAAATTTACAAATGTGTGGACGTTTACAACTATTATAGTGGATCTCAAAATTATCCAGCATAATAGTTATAATTTTACATAATTTTTTACAACACGCTTGAGACTAGAGAAGCCTCTAGGCCAGTCCGCTGTGATTGTTGGTCGTCGATTTAAAAAAAAGTAACGGAAAAGTAACGAAAAGTTACTTTCTCAAGTAACGGTAACTGTAACGAGTTACTTCTAAAAATCAATAACTAGTAACGGTAACTTGTTACTTTTAAAAAGTAACTTTCCATTCCCTGGTGCACACACGCTGATTATTCAATTGTTATAAGCATATGGGACCTACAGTTTTAATGCCGCTTCCCGAATGACGGATTTTTCAAGTGGTATTTTTGTGGGTAAGAATACTCTCGGGAGATTGTCAGTTTTTCCGAGAGGATACATGAGTATAAATATTTTGTAAATATTTCCTACTAGGATTAAACCCGGAACCTCTGGCATAATAGACCAATGTGCACTATCTGCCATGCCATATCTGGTCACCTTATCCTAAATATAAGATCCAACTTTGAATTAATGAATACCGTCTATCGGGAAAACTACAAGTCAGATGAGTTGAGTAGGTAAAATAATATTATCTACTTTAAATTCAAGCCGCTATGATCTGTGATCAATCAAAGAGGAGAGTAAAAGGCTTCAACAAAGATTGAAAATCTCCTAGAGGAGAATATTAATCGTAAAGAATTTTTTTTTAAATATCAAATGTTGAAAATATTTTTGTATGTTCTTTATTTTATACGAGTTTTGTTTCCGAAATTATGAATCGTATTGCGTGTATTTGTATTCTAATTGTATAGTGATACATGCATTATTATTTCTCATAGGAATTTTTCTAAAAATCTCTCATCATAGATTTAAAATAGTCCATGTGATGATGGAAGCATCATATTACCTTGTATCTTACGTTGGCGTAGACGATGTATCAGAAAAAATAACAGACTTAATGAAAATATTGCTGTTACAAAACTGGCAACCGATCGTAGACCTATATCATAATTTGCGTTTCCATCTATCGCGTTAGTCTCCGCTTCGTCAGCTTTGTCGTTAGATATTGACGACAATGGGTCGTCCAGGCAAACAAACTCGCAGCAAGTCTTACCTCGCCGGAAAGACTTGCAATTCTCCTATTATACAAAAAATAAATTTATTATATAAATCTTTAAACTGCTATTCTTTACCTTACTACCAGTTACAAGCAGTTTCATTACTCTTTAAAAGTAATGTATTATTACTAACTTGAGTGCTACACTTTTAACTAATTATCAGCGAATATTTACTGTTTTTCAATAATAATACATTGATTTTTACTTTTAGTGGCACCAAAGTCACTCGTTCATTTTAGACTTTAGAGAGTAGTTTATTCGGTAAACTTTTAGATTAGCTATCCCCTTTCTGATTTCTTTAAAACTTTATTTTCTCCATATATTTTTCAGCCGAGGTAATATCTTTTGCAATATTTACAGATTTTCATACTAGTACTTAATATTAAAATCTCCTTGAAAATGAAGCCAATTAAGTATCAAAGTATTAAATTAAATGCCAATTTAATTTGTGGCATTACTGTAGTAGTTCAGTTAAGTTCAAAAAACCAATTCGACGCGCAAGAGACTACAAACGTGGTACATGAATTCATATGGAATTATTTCAAACATTTAAGATCCCGCTGTGACCGGTATAGGCATTGTTTCCTACTTTTTTTATATACTTTTCAAGATGGCGACCTGAATGTTTGATCAACAAAAAATTCTCTCAGATTTATACTCAGTGATGAAAAAGATAAAAAATACGAACAAAGTTTCAAAGAGATCGGAGAAGAAGTGGCTAATCTAAAGTTTACCCCAAGGTTTACCCAGTTCTATAAACTACATGCCAATTACTGTCAGTCTTGAAACACATTGTTAATCTTTAAGTAGGTAGATAATTATTGTACTCTATATAAAACGTCTCTGTTCTGGAAAAGGAAAATAAATAGAATTATCCAGAAATCTTAAAATTAATTATTTTTACAATCCTCTACCTTATAATAATATAAATAATGTAAATTTAACTCTACAATGTACTATTAAAAAATATAACTATAAAAATAAAATCTATTTGGGATGTTCTGAACATCCTAATTACCTACTTAAAGATTAAACTAAAGCTGGAATAATAATAATTACATATTCCAATAGGTTTACTTGGTTATTGGATTGTTGACATTACATACCTCGAGAAATTTACAAATGAATGCTTTACACCACTTTGGATTGCCATTATCACAAACACAGAAGGTACATGGTTCAGGTCCAGGAATATAATGATAGCCGCTTTCGTAAGAGTGTCCATGTTGATCTTTACAAGCAACTCCACCTTCTGCATGTACTACAAATATTAACCCATACTTGTTATCATCAAAGGAGAGAAAAAAGAAATAAAACGTAAAAATTAGCAAAAATTAGCAGTTTCCTAACAAGATTATTTACTTATTAATTATTTTATACATATCTCTTATGCTACTCTCCTTTTTTTCTAAATCTCTGAAGATTTTGCTAATTATACAAATGAAATTATAATTTACTACATAAATTGCCAGTTTTACTGAATTTTTTTATTTCAAAGATAACTTTTACCTCGCGTCACGTTCTATAAATTTAATCTGGATTCAATTGGACTTGATTAAATAAAGTTAAATGTAACCCCCCCAGTATATATCTGAGAAAATATCACACACACATGCACTCGATGAGTTACACGCGCCAAGTTGTATGCGCGCGGACGTTATATAGAAGCTGCCCCATTTTTCCTGACACTCCTGACAGCTCTTAAGCATTCGACTTTGAAGCGCGAGACACACGCGGGGCACAATATGCGGCGGCGGCGGCGGTGGCGGCACCCTCGGGTAATCGATGGTGCTATAAAAATAAAAGACGCGACACGCGCGTTCTGTGGCAAATGAACTTACCCTTGAGGCGAGTGAGGGTGAAGGTGAGGACCGCGTAACTGAACAGGTTACCGCTGCTGCTGCGTCTCATTCTGCATCTGTTATCTCATCTTAACTCTGGCGTGTCTCCGTCCCGCAAGATCCTTCTTCCCTAATTCCCTCCTCGACGTAAGCGACGATGATCCCGTCGGGGGACGTTCAATTGGCGTGTCACACGACGGAGTGTCGCATCCTCAACTGCAACTGATTTCAACACTGACACTCGATTGACTCGACATCCCAAGCACGACGGACACGACCCGCACGACCGCCACCGCAGGGAAATTGGTGCGCGCGCGCGCGCGCGCGCACGGTACGATCACCACTGGCTCAACTGGCACTACTATTGCCCCAGTGGCTGGCAGTGGCTGGCCTCGCTCACTCGCTGCCTAGCAACTACCAATACTACCATCCTACCATGCTCCTCGCGCCATTATGTATTCACATTGATTGCCATACACCGCACCGAATTCGACTCGCGAATCATCCCTTCTAAATTGCACCGCAGATGATCCTCAACAATTTTGAACGATTCCACCAACTCGAACCAACTCCCAAAATGACCGATTAACAAATAGACCGGCCGTCGTAACACGACACCAGTCTGCACCAGTCTGCACTCTGCCAGGTTTGCCTACCAGCTACAGACACAGGCCCGTCTACAATACACGGAGTAAGAAGTAAGAGTAAGAAATTGACCAATCACAGTCGAATGTGAGAAGAATAATCGACTGTGATTGGTCAATTCCTTACTCTTACTTCTTACTCCGTGTATTGTAGACGACGCCTACCACCAGCCTATCACTGGTTTGCTCACGCTGCGAGATGCGAGCTGCGAACGAAATCAGAAAATGTTACAGCGACGGTGACGTCACCTCCAGGTGGTGGGAAACCGTGAAACAATGTATGTATCTATTTTACAGACTTGCGGTTTTAAAGCAATTTGCTTCATCTACTGATGATGATGGTTTCTTTCGGTACTCGAGAAGAGAGTTTTATGGTACGTTTCCACTGAGCACGTCACGCGTCGCGTCATCAAAGTAGAGAAAGAGAGGGGTTGTGTATTTATTAAATAATCTTATCTCAGTGGAAACGTACCCTTAAGGTACAATTTCATGCAGCGAAGTTTCGCTGACGAAAACCCCCCACTCCGTCGATTCGTGCAAAAATCCGTAGCGAGCGAAGCTTCTCTCATATAGCGTTTTCGGCCCGGCCAGGTTTGCACCAACGTAGGTTGGATTAATGGCGTTTTGTGCTCTCCTATTGGTAGAGCGGGTGACGTCAACCAATAGGAAAGATTAATCCAACCCAGGTTGGTGCAAACCCGATCGGGCCGAAAACGCTAATAGTTCAACACTGTCGAACTATGAGCGAAGGAACGCTGCGAAACAGATAATAACCTACAAATAAGATAACAGACAGCAATTTAATGAACGTAGACGAAGTATAATATAATATACTAATTATCAAATTTTCACTCTCGAGATTGTCAAATTAAATAACATAATAAAAACGGGCTAGTGAGAGTCAATATTGCGGTAAGTCTTGCAACATAAAATAATCTTTTTCACATAATTACTTATATTTATTATTCATCAAACGTTTCGGCCATCATACGGGCCATCTTCAGTGAAACAACATAGCAATTCGACTTCTAATCCGAACTAAAGAGTGGCAAATCCATCCTTGTGTTCATTGGTTAGACTACAAGATTGATTCGAGTGAGTCTTGTGGCAATTGAATCAAAGGAAATCAGCACGAACGTGAAGCCTTAAAAATATATAATATCACACGCATTACATCGAGATGTTAAATTCGTCAAAAGTTATAATTTACATCTATGTGAGTCAACGGATCACAGTCAAAGCAAAATATTTGACTGTGATCCGTTGACTCATATAATATAATATCGAACTTATACCCCAAAGCTCTGATTGGACGGCTCGTTATGTATTCCCTATTGCCTGTGCTATTGTGTTTCCAGCTTAATGCTTGCATGTGAATGCACCTGTAGTCTGCTGAATGCAACCATTTTGTATGATGTCAAGTGTTGTCTATAGTTCGTTGTGTCCTAGAATAGTGAAGGGAAAGCGGGATGCCTTCATCTTCATACTGAAGATCAAGAAATGGAGTAAAGCGTAGTCAGCAGTAGTTAACATAAAGCCGAAACACTAATTGTAAGCATAACGAGGTTATTCAACTACACTTGTTACAAATAAGCTTTGTAAATAATGTTTATTGAATTACCCTCTGTATTCTTCAGTATGACAGAACGAAAGCGCGAAACTTTGTTTTATTATTTCTCGTGAAAATTCGATGATAAAGTGATTGCGAATCTTCAGGAACGACTACGTATTCGGCATTTTCTCCGTGTAAATAATTCGTTTATCTTTTCTCTTTTCTAGTATACAAAATGCATTCACGCTGCAATCAATACGTAACATTAGGTAATTGTTCGCGTTGCTTAAAATTCTCAAAAATTTTTCTACTTAAAACGAGATGAATATATATATATTTGGTTGTTGAAAAGAAACAAAGATGCTGAATTTTTTAAGTACAAACAACACGAATACCAGATTCATTGTAGCAAATGGAAATGAATTTTCTATTTATATTAGGTTATGTTATCTGTGCCTTGGGTATCAATTGTGATTGTCGAGTTATTATGTTTTAATTCCACAAACTAGTTTCTGCGTACATGTGTGAATTCCTAATATATTTTATATTTTGTATGTACGCACATGCGCACATGTGTGTGTGTGTGTGTATTTTGTATTTATTATATATTCATGCAATTTAGTAATCATATAATTGTACCTACTTCTAAGAAAGATATAAGGATTGCTTATATTTCTTTTTAAAGAGTACTAGAAAAGATGGCACAAAGATTTCCTGTGCCAAATGCAGGAAGTAATGGACCACCACCTCAGCGATACCCACAATCCTCGGTACCACCAAATTTGCGCCAGTACTCTGGGCCAAATTTTCCAGTAAATATATTTTTTAATTTCGATGCATAATATCAGTATAGTATTGATTGTAATATTCAGATATGAAATTGATTTTTTATGATATTTAATCCTTGGATAACAATGGCTAAGTCACTTGGGATCTGATGGATATTTAGCTTTTAAAGATTATTTGTACATCTTTCTTTATATCGCAAGGAAAATCTAAATCAAAGTTGTTACTTTTTTCACTGTCATTTTATATATTATATATATATATATATATATATGGCGCTACTTTTTGATTAAACAATAGAATACAGAGAATGACTCAGCCATAGTTTTCCAAATAATATATCTTTTGATTAATTATATTATGCAACAATTACAATCTGGAAGTTATATAATTTTTTTATTGATATTATATAATTGTGCCTAGATGACATGTATGAGTTTCTATCGTAGATGCAACAGAGATCTGGATTTACTCCACCACCACAAATGGGTAACGCTGGGCCTGGCCCAGGTGGAATAATGAGACCAAACCAACCTTACTCAAATATGCGTCAAGGCCCAATGCCCACGCCACCTGTTGGAAAAAGAAGCGCGGATCAACGTATTCCTATGTCCCAGCAAAAACCGTAAGTATAATCTGGAGAAATTTAAACTTAAGACAAACGCTTTATATTTATCTTGTACGTAAATTGTGTATTTTTTTTTAATTAGATATTATATTTTAATAATTGGCTACTTTCTGTTTTTTATTCATCCTTACTCTTGCATGTTTATCCTTTTATTTTTTTTCGTATATATATAACTTCTGTATGTATTATTATCTCTACTTATAACTTGATATTTCTAGTCTAAATATTTTTTGTTTATACTTGAAACCAAATTTTGTTAGGAATTTAACCACTGCAACTCACGGCTTACAGAATTATTTATAATTTCTGTGTCTATGGTTTTCGAATAAACTCATTTAGGTATTTTTGGAACAGTGATTTTTCACATTCCACATCAAAGAAAAAGAAGAAATTGGCAGACAAAATATTGCCTCAAAAAGTGCGTGATTTGGTACCAGAGTCGCAAGCTTATATGGACTTACTGGCATTCGAAAGAAAGTTGGATGCAACTATAATGCGAAAACGTCTCGATATTCAGGAAGCTTTGAAGCGTCCAATGAAGCAAAAGCGAAAATTACGTATTTTTATCTCAAACACATTTTATCCGGCTAAAGAGGCAGGTGAAGGAGAGGAAGGATCTGTAGCATCTTGGGAACTTAGAGTAGAAGGACGTCTTTTAGATGATACTAAAAATGATCCTAATAAGGTATAATAGTAGAACGGAATAAGAAATATAGTTTCGTTACTAATAAACAAGTAAATATGTGTGTATAGTCTAATTGTATTGTAAGTATTTCATATATAAATACGTATATTCACAATAACTATATTAATTTCGCAGGTAAAACGAAAGTTCTCGTCTTTTTTCAAAAGTTTGGTAATAGAATTGGACAAAGATCTCTATGGTCCTGATAATCATTTGGTCGAATGGCATCGTACGTTGACTACTCAGGAAACCGATGGATTTCAAGTTAAAAGACCAGGTGATAAGAACGTTCGCTGTACAATCCTTCTTCTTCTTGATTATCAACCACTACAGGTGATCCTTTTATATAAATTAATCGATAATTGTTACACAAGTTAAGTATTTTATCACAATTGATTTAGTCTATTTGTATTAATCTTAAATTTAATTTCTGTTAATTACATTCCAGTTTAAATTGGACCCAAGATTAGCGCGATTATTGGGCGTACATACGCAAACGCGACCCGTCATCATATCCGCGCTTTGGCAATATATAAAAACGCACAAGCTCCAAGACAGTCACGAGAGAGAATTTATTAACTGTGATAAATACTTGGAACAGATATTTGCTTGCCCGCGAATGAAATTTGCTGAGATACCGCAACGACTGAATCCATTATTGCATCCACCTGATCCCATTGTGATAAATCATGTTATAAGCGTAGAAGGTGAGGTGCAATTTTTATCTTGAATAAATATTATTTTAGAAGCGATTTTATAAGTGAAATAAATATTGCATTGCAATTACTTACTTTATAGCTCATTATGAATATCTGATGTAAAAATTTGTATTATTCAGGAACAGAAACAAAACAAACCGCATGTTACGACATCGATGTAGAAGTAGACGATACATTGAAGACGCAAATGAATAATTTCTTACTGTCGACTGCAAGCCAGCAGGAAATCCAGAGTCTGGATAATAAGATTCATGAAACCGTAGAGACAATTAATCAATTGAAGACCAATCGTGAGTTCTTCCTGAGTTTCGCTAAAGATCCGCAACAGTTTATCAATAAGTGGATCATCTCTCAGACTAGAGATTTGAAGACCATGACCGACGTTGTCGGGAATCCGGAAGAAGAACGGAGAGCTGAATTTTACTATCAGCCTTGGGCACAGGAAGCTGTGTGTCGTTACTTTTATACAAAAGTGCAACAAAAACGAGCAGAGTTGGAGCAAGCATTGGGTATCAGGAACTCGTAAAACTATTATTAAAAATCTATATTTGACCATTTTATCATAAAGCTATGTAAGATATTCATAAATGTTCGCTTTTATAATTATTATATGTAACGCTATTGTGGTTTATCTTTCAAAACATATTTGTAACATTAATGTAGATTATGCGAAAAGATTGCATTTATTATGCAAAAAAAATTTTACGCCTATGTGAAAATAAAAATGTAACAAGACATTGCTGTTTCTACATATGTAGTTACGTAACAATCACATTTACAATCAAATTTCAAAATTCAAATATCGGACTATATAAACTGAAGAAAGGATCGATGGAAAATGCATAGTTTTTCTTTGAAATATCTTGTACAATGTATGTTCTTTTAACGCATAATCTTTTATTATAATATTAATGTATATATTATACGATCACAAAAATTGATTTTTGCATTTGTAGAGCATGTAAAATAATCAAATTAGAAATTCAGTTTTTACGATAATTTATTTCTTCTTATTGCAACGCGATATCTCTTGTATAAATAAGAATAATTACATGTCATTTACCATGCCGTTGTACACATTTGTTATACTTCTCCAACAGACACGTGAACTTTCTCACTGGGATACTAACGTACAGCGGCAACATTCTGGAAAAAATTAAATTGTTAGTTTTAAAAAATAAGATTTTTTTTACAAAATATTGACAGATATTAAAAAATTTCTTATAAACTTACAAAAATTCGGTCGTTCTTGTGTGCCATGGTAGTACACCATGCGTGGAACAAGAGTGATCGTATATTAAAGCAAGATCGGGATCAGGCCCTTTTATACGTAATTCTTCGGTGATTAGTTCAATCGTGATTTTTTCTCGATCAAGATTCTTCGAAGACATAATTTTTGCTAATGATTGCGCCAATGTTGCTATTTTTCCTCTACTATCTATATTCGATAGTAATGATACATTCATTTTTGACTTGCTTTCTGTAATTAAAGCATGCAGTCGCACAATTAGAAATACTTGTTAGAGTTGGGAACGTTACCTCAAAAAAGTAACGCGTTATCCGTTTACCGTTAATTACTTTTCGTTAAAAGTAATGCGAAAAGTATCGTTACCGTTACTTAGAAAAGTAACTAATCGTTACTTTTCGGGAAATTGTTGAGTTTCGTTCGAAATTGATAAAATTAAACTCATTCGATGTGTTTTTGCACAAAACGACCGAATCTGGTGTCGTTAGAAACAAACGTCGCTCTGTCTCGTGAACAAGATATTAATCGTTAAATTTTTGACCATTATTCAGGAACTATTACCTATTCTAATATCTATTCTATTTATTAGGAACTTATTGGTGTTGTAGGATATAATGTACCAATTATTTTACAAAATTCTATAATTGTTTATTAAAATTAAATCTTCTTTTTTAAAAATATAAATTTAGCCAAATAATCTATTAATGTGATTCTTTTGATCATATCTTGGGATATTTGAACGAAATTTATGCCCAAATTCTTGAACAACACATTATGATCATGTCGTTACTTTTCATCAGTGTGACAGGTTTTCTAATCTGAATAATCAACTTTAACGATTAATATCTCGGTTTGCGGAAGAGAGCGACGTTTGTTTCCGCCAGATTTAGTCATTTTGTACAAAAACGTCAAATGAGCCTAATTTTATTCAATATCGCACGTGAGGGAGTTAAACTCGATCAACGAACTTAAATATCAAATTTAAACAATATAATATATTATAGGACCGTATATGTGATAACACAAACTATAAAAATCAAAGCTTTAAACGGTCTAGCTGGATCTTAATGCTTGTATGATTCTTATGTGAATTTATATACTACGTATGTAGTCCCACAGAAACGCGCGTTTAATTAATTATTAATGCGTTTGAATTTTGTACGCACCATTTACCGTGTTAACTCTTAATTGTCTGTGAATTTTTTCTTATTAATTTTATTGTTTTGGTTATACTAAATCTACTGCATTTATCCATGCAATATACTCAACTTCATTCAACAAATTTAATTTGTATATTGAGAGATTTTTCTTGAACTAGCGCATCTTAAATAGCGCCTATTCCCTCGAGCTTTTTTTGTTTTTATTATTAAAAAATATAAAATATTTTTTAAGAAATAAAATGAGGAAATAAACATCTTAAAATTACATTTGTTGCATACAATAACTTAAATTATAAATACATATTTGCACGCATACTTGCACAAGCATTTAAAAAATTTAAGTATTTCGTTCATTTGTTATAACAATGATACAACTTGGGTAACTCTAGAAGTACAACTTCGATACCGTTGCTGTAAAAATATAACGACGTTACCGTTATCGTTACAGGCAAAAAAAAGTAACGATTGCTACCGAAAAAAAAGTAATGGCATTATTACACTTGGGTTGGTCCATTACTGTTCCGCATACTACAATCGCTACATAAACGCTCTAGCTAATAATGGTCAAGTCCCATGAGACATATTAACATTATTAACCCATCGCTTGTCGCAATGCTTCGCGCCAATCAGAAGCATCAATAATCACTATTGATGCTACTATTTGAGTGTTTGCAACTTATCGTAGAAAGCTCTTAAGGTTATTGAAGCATGGAAAAACAGAAAATAGTATACTCTACCAATTACTCCATTTTGACGTGCATGTGGATTCCAAGTAATACACTCTATTAGATCAGGTCGCTTTCTCGCGAATTCTTCTTTAAGAATAAATTCATTCTTCTTCAAGAAACCTAAAAAAACAATATAAATCGGGAAAACTGAAATTCGCATAACTGTTTGTTATTGTTCTTAAATTGAAAGATGTCATTTCTCACAAATTATAGTACATTGTACGATTTTTTTGTATGATGTTAATAATTTATATATACAGGGTCTTCCGAATATCTGGATACATTCATATATCTCAAAGCAAATACAATTTTAAAAAAAAGTAGAAGGTAACAGGCTCAAATAATTTATAAAATTAACAATAAATCAAGGGCTACAAGCCAAGCTGGATCTTAATGCCATTAAATTGCTAAAACATAAGTTTATTACATAAACGTTTCGATCCCTATTGGGTCATTTTCAGTGTATTTTTAAAAAGAATACAAAATAAAATCAACAGCTCATTTAGATAGCAACATGTCAAAACATAACAAAGATTAATTAAGAACGGTGAAAGTAATAAATTATATCATCGTGTGTGTATCATTTCACAAAATGGGAGCCTTGATTAATATGTATAAAATTAACAATAGCTAAAATTAATAAACAGCTGATGAAATCTTAACATTACATATACGTTACAGCGCATGATGGTCATCGCACTGCTCTTTTATAAAATAACCTTAAACGCAGTCGCAGCCTCAAGGTTAAAAAGACGCATTGGACAATAATATCCATCTGATCTTGGATGGAGTGGTTCAAAGTCAAATCAAGATCAAACTGATTTTATGAAATATGGAAACCCTTATTTTTCCTTGCATATTTTTATAGCTTATCTCGAGAGTTTTATATTTCACATATAAAATTTTATTAAATTTCATTTAAAATTTATAATCCATTCTTAAAAGAACGTGTGTTCATATTATACACAATTGCTCTAAAATATTGCATTGAATAACAAAAAGTAGTATTTAGTCTAATCTCTCTTATATTCCAGATCATCTTTAGTCTGACCATAAATAATCTGAATACAAGAGTAATCATCATAATTATCATAAGTCATGATGATGATGATGATGATAATAATAATAATAATCTTTACATCCTAGCAACAAGAAAATGAAGCTCAGTCACAACAATAATCTTCTTTACTGCGTGATCAAGAATCTATACTTTTCTAAATTTTCCCTTATGCATTTCTAGAAAGTATTGAGTAAATTGTTACTATTAAATTGTAGAACAATAAATAAAGTATAATGTAATTAAATCTCTAATAAAAAAATTCTTTATATGTTTATTTTTATAAAAGTTATAAACAATCAAATTGGAATCGGTTTGCCATATTCAATTAATAACCGTTTTATCAATGTGTCGTTTCCATAGTGGTGACCTAGTTTACATCGTGCACTTGATACAAGTACTAAATGGTAACCCCTACAGTTGTAGCAATATTGCAGAGATTTTACTGTAAATTCTATGCTGTATGGGAATTTTCTATCAAATTATCTTAATTTCAGTAATATGTGTAAACATATACATGATAAGTGTATTCAATTAATCATTTTGATGCATATTGTATGAGTATAGTAAATCATTCTGCAAATACATTACTGCAATTAAGATAATTTAATGGGAAGTTACTTGTTAATACGCGTATCAAAAGGTTGTTTGATGTAAAAGGAATCAGTTAGGACCTTAGCAGAAAGCTGATTTGTAAAATAGGCTTTCTACAATAAGTAATTATCTAAGCTTTAAGTCTTATGCCGCAAGAAATTGACCAATCACAGTTGAATATAAGAAGAATAATTGACTATGAGATTGGTCGATTTCTTATGGCTTAAGACTTAAAGCTTAGCGACTTAACGACTTATTATAGAAAGCCCATTATCTTAAGACAGTGTCTTATGACTTAAGCCTTATGTCTTTAGTATGGAATATTTTGGGAAGCCGAGATGTAAAAAATAGGTTTTACCCATCGACATCTAGAATGGACCGCTGATGGCAATGGTGGGGGTAGAAAGACGATTAGAGTGAGAGGCAGGAATAATAAGATCGATCTTTCTCTGTTTACTGTTGTTTCTAACTACTGTTGGATTAACAACAATCAATCAAGCTTCAGTAAACAGAGAAAGAACGATCTTATTATTCCTGCCTCTCACTCTAATCGTCTTTCTACCCCCACCATTGCCATCAGCGGTCCATTCTAGATGTCGATGGTTTTACCTGTATCCCCTCCATAAAACCAGTGCGCGTGTATTTAGAGGTCACACGCGCGTTTTTAACGGGAAGGTTAAATTTAATAGCAGATTCCAAATATCAGTTAAAGTTGTTGAAATGCGATAACGTTTTACCACGTCGATTTTACACGACTTTACAAGCATACTTATTAAATTCGCGATGTAACACACACACGCACGCACACATCATGCGTAACACAATATACCAGCTATTACAATTGATTATATTGAGGGTAAAAGAGGGATAAGACGAAAGAAGTTGTCGTGGCTCCGAAATATAAGACACTGGACCGGACTAACCACCGTGAAAGTGCTGATACACACGGCAAGGGACGAGAAGAGGATGAAAAATGTGGTCGCGAACATCCCTTAGTGGATATGTATATAAGAAGAAGAAGAAGAAGTTGATTAAATTCTATATATGTATCTAAAAATATTACTTTGACTAATATTAGAGATGAAAGTAAATCACTGGAGAGTTCTCACTTCTAAATGCTACTATTATTTAAAAATTATATTATTTGGTGATACTGTATCGAAAAATAAACTTGCAATATCTGTATCCGGACAATTAGTTTCGTGACTGCATATAGAGGAAATGGGGATAAGATGACGACCTTAAGATTTGTCGATCTTTCGTAATTTCTGTGATGAGGTAAAAAGAACGATTTATTTTATTTTTTCAAATTCACTACAGTTTTAGTTATCATTTTTTTAAATAAAAAAGTTGTCACATAAATTAAAATGTTTTTTAATTTATATGTTTTCAGAACATGTCAATTTCGTCATCTTGTTCCCATATGTGGGTAAAATGATTACCAATAATGAGTGAGATGATGAAGAGTCAATTTGAATTACAAATAAATTTTTTATGAAGAGAAAAAAAAATTTGTTACGACACGTTCATATATTACAACGAGTTTTAAAGAAAAATATGAATAAATCAAGCCATCAGGTTCCCCGATGGAAGCAGGGTCAGTCACTTTAGCTACACAATATTGCGATTATATTAAAAAAGTAAAAGTATTTACTATAACTTGTCATTTCTTATACGCAAATTTATAAATTTTAATAAAAACTCAATTGAGATGTGTTTTCGTGTAAAAATAAAGATTTCACGAGTCACTATTAGGTTTCCTGACTGAAGCGGAGTCACTTTAGCTACACAATATTGCGATTATATTAAAAAAATAAAAGTATTTACTATAACTGCGTCATTCCTTATATACAAATACTACAGAATTACATGGGAGTGCATAAAAAACACATTTCTATAATATCAATTTGTGTGGTCGGATTGAATTCAAACTATAATAGATTATGTATTATTACCTAAAGTCTTTAACGAGTTAAGCATCTGCTCTCTTGATTAAATATTAACTTAAAAAAATTAACAATTCGTTATCTTACTCACTTGGTCATCTTACCCCCCTTTGCCTTGTAAGTACACAATATACACATACATAAAACGATCGCTTTCTTTTCTCTTTTGAATTTCTTTTCGCGATGATTTCACATATAATAGATACAGTAATATTAATCCAAATCGTTTCGAATAATTTTATTACCGTTACAATCAAAGAAGCTGATTTGAGGTATATCAAGTGTAATGCACCATCCAATTAAACGCACACAGTCCAGAATAGACTCGCCGCATAGTCCGAGATGTCCAAATACGATCACCAGGTGCCTGGGTATCTTGTCCGTGCTGGTAAACGTGCGGAACAACGTGTCGAGCTCCGCCGTCGTGCTCGCGCACCAGAGCTTCGTGCATCTCCGATGCACCGCGTCGCATGCGTTGCGGATCGTATCGTACAACTTATAAAAGAGATGTACGAGCACTAACAGTGTCGAAAGAAATACATACATACTGCTGATGCGCCTCCACTGCCGCGTCTACACCAGAGCATAATCGGACGTCGACTGACGCAAATTATCAAACACTTGGCTATAAAGTCACAACTTGCTAAACCTACAAGAATGTAAGTGAATGTAAGCAACGCAATGTTATCATCGTGACGTAGTCAAAAGTGATGGCCATGTAACTGAGCGAGTCGTGTAAGATGATGTAAGAATACAAGTGGGGACAGTGGGATTGGCCGTTGGGAACGTTGGGGTATGGAAAACTTCGATGGCTTAACCTTAATTTGATATATCGATAGTCTCCTCTTGCTATCGATAGTCATACGATAGTCGCGCAAAATATATAATAATCAACTACCTATATTGATTATTAATTTTTTTTTCGTTTCCCAAAAGTCTTTACGGAATTACTGGTCCTAGCAAATTATTTAAAATCAAATGTACTTGATACTTTCACTGTAGGATTTGTTTTCAGTTAGTTAAGCATATTTTAATTTTTTATTAAAACGCTTCTTTTTTAGTAGGTACCTATAAATGATATATCTAACAATTATAATAAGCTCTATTCTATGCTTTAAAAACATAAAGCAAACATACTATTTTAAAAACAACAATTCACTGCTTTAAAAACGACAATTCGCTGCTTTAAAAATTGTTGTTTTTAAAGCAGTGAATTGCAAATCCGATAGAGAATTTATTCGAGTTTTTATCGGTTTTAGCCTATAATGTAATACCAAAGCATAGAGAATGGATTGCGCGATCCGTCAGATCCGTGTGTGAAAATAGTCGATAGGAATGAGAGAGAGGGCCGACCGTGGCAGACCGTGGCATTTCTATCTCTTTCCTTCCATTCAATGCGGTGTAATGGGAGAGAGAATGAGAGGGAGATTGGCCGTCTCCCATGGTCCCCCTCTCTCTCTCTCTCTCTCTCTCATTCCTATCGACTAATTATTGTCGACCACATTTGATACCCTACAAGACCGTCTTAAGACGCTAATGCAGCTCTTCCGATTGGTTCGTGACTTCTTGAGCCGTTCTTAAGATGGTCTTGAATATAAGTTCTGACTATGAATACCGGCCTTAGATACGGATCGCGCAGTCCATTCTCTATGCCTTAATTGTGTAATACTAAATAATAATTGAAAAATTTTTGATAGTACTATATCACGCGATATTTTATTAAAAAACACTATCGCATAATCGATAGTAACAGTATCACTATCGATAACTTTCCACCTCTAATGGCTACTGCACACTGGACGCGATGAGCGATATCCAATAAAAACTCTGCTTTTTCTCACGTGACGACGCGAAGCAAACCTCTCATTGGATATCGCTCGTCGCTCATCGCTCATCGCGTCCAGTGTGCAGTAACCATAATGTGAAAGCAGCCTAAAGTTGTCTCACCTGTTTTCTTCCACTATGGTGTACGAACTGGCGGATGTCGACTGTGTATTTGGCTTGCGATTTGCGACATTTGCAACACAGTGTAGATCACCTTTAACTTTGACGTCTTACGGGATCTGTTTATTTCTTTCTTAAGAGATAGAATAAGCAGACGATGGCACGGCTTGTTTCAAAATCGACCGAATTGGTAAAACGTATGTACGATATTTTAAATATTCTGTCGTTATACATTTATCATATAATTATTTCAAGCAAGAATTGATCTTGCAACTCGTGCACCACGTATTATATAACATTTCGTATTAAACTTTTGGCAAGTAGTTACACACGTAAACCTATCGCAATAAATTTTTTTCTTGTTGATACTCTTTGTGTGAAATGTCTTATTAAATCGCTGAATCCTGTATGGCAATTAAATTTTATACTATATTGAGGTTATGTTTTTTACAACAAATCAAGATTGAACAAGTACAAAATTTTTTATCATAAGGTTAATCATGTAACATTTTCTCTGATACGTGAAAATTTTTACGTATATGTAAATACATGGTTAAAATAAATTTCCACTTTTTATATTTCTGCTCTAGGGAAAAAGTTACCTCCGGAAGAATAAGCTACATTAATCCACATGAAACAGTTTAAAAAAGAACGTTAAATTAGGGACGTTTTTCGACCGAAATGAAAAAGTTCTGATATGTACAAATTATATGTATCATATTAAACAGCTACTCAAGTGGACTCAAATGGTATATCGTTTATCTTGAAGATACATAAAGATCATGAAAAAATTTGCCTTTGAAATTTCTTGATTTAGATCTAAAAAATGGTTACATAGAATTTTTTTCAGGATGTACGATAACAATAACGTACTAGAGAAGTATTAAAAGTATTTTAAGAAAACAATGATGACGCTTTTCATGTTTTTTCAGGGTTGCATTCCACTTGACTCATAACGCTTGTGACTATCATTTGTCCTTGCTCTTTGATAAACAACAAGGATGGAATGATTCCACTAGCGTAAAAAGCGTCTATAATACGTCTGTGTATTCTATTCCTATTACACCTTTAGTATGCATATAGAGATTATAACAAAATAGTGGCATACAAATTATGGCGTCAAATTATACGTCTTGCAATATTTTTCTTCTCAAAAAGAAGCGTCCGCGAGTTTAAATAATACAATCCTTATTACTCAATTATTATCTTACCTTTTCTATAAATGTGGTAGCATAAATGATAGATTTATTTGTTTTGATCACGATTTCTCTCATGTTCCTGACGTTTCCCCAAGATAAGCGGTATACCATTTGACTCCACTTGAGTAGCCGTTTAATATGATGTATAATTTGTATATCTCGGAACTTTTTCATTATAGCCGAAAAACGGCCCTAACTTAAAACCCTCCCTTTTTTGGCTGTGTTCCGTATTTACTTTACATGCATCATAGATTTTCAATATTGGCAGTCAATTTTGGAACACAGTCTTTGAGAATGAATTTTGAAAAATACAAATGTAAGAACACGAATATATTTTTCAAATTTACTGAAAACTTACCTAATCATATTTCATATTACAAAAATTAAAGAAATTAACTTAGCATTTCTGTAATTATATATAGTATACGTATGTGTAGCAAAAGATAATAACATTTTAAGTAAATTAAAATTTCTTGTTAATTTATATTATTTATAATGATGATGACAAGAAAAGCTAATGCACTTAAAATTTTATTATCTTTTGCTACAAAAAATGTAAACTTTAACTTTCACTATAGCTTGATTATTCGTATCACATACATATGTGTGTGCGCGCGCGTGTATGTATATGTATGTACACATGAGATTTGTATTTAAAGAATTAAATAAAACTAAATAATATATATATACGAATTGCAGTTGGTGTTAATCACGCAAAGCCTGTACTACAAGTGTGGTTGCAGTATGCCAAAGTAGAACTGACGCCACCCACTCTAAAAGACGTCTCTGCAATTCGTAGTGGATTTTCACAGTTGATCCATTCTGCACGGACTGGGCGTTATCGTGATGTTACCGTGCGTGAAGGTATCATAAATACCTTAGTAGCTGTTGAAATATATTGCTGGTTCTTTGTTGGAGAATGTATCGGAAAGCGACATATTGTTGGATATGATGTATAAGTACATGTGTATAGTCTTATACAGAATCCTGTATAAATTAGACTTACTCGTAAATATATAAAAATATAAATTAAACATTTCTTTCAACAAATATTACAATGTAATACATCTTTTGTTTTGTCGAAAATACATTTATTTAATAACGTTATCTTATATCTTATAAATGTAGAAATATTATTTTAATACATGTTGGTTCGCATATTGCCATATGCAAATTGCAGCAGTAACATGGACATTTAACGATCGTGTTACACCAACTTGAGGTATTTCTACACATTTGTCAAAAAGTGGTATGAAATTAGCAGGTATACCATCCTTCTCATTTCTACAAAATAGTTTTTAATTATATTCTCGAAACTTTAAAGTTTTCATGAGTCGAAATTTAATTACCCTAAAACGAGAATAGTCCTTTTCTCGAATGTTGTTGTCATCAGATTTGTACTATTGACTGTTTGTTCTACCCCAATTAAAGACCATCCTATATTCTTCCTGTCTAACAAGAATTTCTGCAATTCATATGGCTTTACCTAAGGATTTCAAAATATTGTAGCGTTTTTCGAGAATAAACTTGACATAAAGAATTTTTAAAGAAGTAAATATTCCAAAATTTAAATATTTTCAAACCGTCTTTTAAGGCTTATGTTCACTCACTATTACTATCTCAGAGTGTGATGTCAGGCGATCATGTATCTTGAAATAGGTGAAATTACGTAAAAATGAAAATAAGAACAATCTCCAATAGCTTGGATCTTGACAAATGTTATCCGAACAATATTCACATTTGTAACAAAGTCATGATCCTGAATAACATTCAAGATTTTTTAGCCGTTGGTCGGACACCTCGGATAATGCTAATACCGGTATTAAGCCTAATAACTCTCAATAAAACTGGTTTAAAAAAAATTATATATAAAGTATTTTTGGAAAGCTCATTAAGTCAATTATTAGATTCTGGAATAAAAAATAAAATGTTTCATTAAAAAAAACAGACTCGATGTGACCTTTTTTTCTATCCAAATTGTTTTTATTTACAAATGGCGCGTAAAAATTAACGTGTCATTTCTCGCTCTTGACGTCACGATTAAATATGACTGTGGTGACTACTCAGGAACTTTAAGATCGGATTGCAAGTATTTGGGATACTGTCAATAATTAGACTGTTTACTCTATTCAAATATTAATTCAAAGAATTTGTTTCTTGCTTCTGAGACATAATATGAGATAATACTGGTAAATAAACAAGAGCCTTAATATATTTTCAAAAGCTAAAGACTGTGTATTAATTAAAAAAAAAAATGAAAATTGTTTATATGCCAAACTGCAGAAAGTTATTGTTTACAATTTTTTAAAATATATAATAGATTTGAGAATTAAGCTATTAAAGTACCTGCAGGATATTTAACCATTTATCAGCAGAAACACTGAGATACTGAAACTCCTTGTCCTTTACACAATCTGCATTCGCAACGACTAGTGCTTTAACTCCAAATATCTCGCATGTCCTAGCGATGCCTCCTAAATTCGGTGGTCGATTGACAAAAGAAGCTACAACTATCAGACCTTCCTGCGACTGTGTATCTTGCAGAAACATGAATTCATTTATTACTTCGAAAATATCACCACATAAACCTATAGGCTTTGATGGATCGATCTTTTTCTGAATATCATTCAAACCTTCCATATAAATTTCAACATTATTTTCTAATGAATCACCGTGTGTATCACCTGTAACGTAATTATTTTACATCTTATGCAATATTTTGTTACCATTTTAATTTATTACCTGCAAAAGATTTTGTCAGATATATGGAAGGTGTACTTTTAGTCAGAAATGAACCTGTGTTACAAAGCTGTAGAGGATGACAATCGTTTTCTATAAACATTAAGTTTTTAAACACGTCCGGACTGATCCATTCGTCACAACTTACATTAGTCAAACGCGGCAATTGATAATAAATCGTCTACAAACGTTACAAAATGATAAATTAGTACGTTATCAATATTTACAAATAATTCAATTCTTGAAGGTAAACGTGTAGTATACATGTACCTGTAAGCAGTAATCATTGAACGGATGAAAATTGGAAAAGTAAAAATCATCCTGTATTCTAGATGAATTTTTTATCAAACTTTCTTGTTGCAAACCAATTACAGCTGCTTGATATATACCTCTATACTCTGATATGCTATTATCCCCATAATTAGCTTTCATTAATTCATACAATTGTGTCAAAATGAACTAGATAAAAAAAAATTAAAACGAGAGAACTCAATTGAGATATACATTTACACACACAACGCGCGCGCGCGCACACACACACACACACACACACACACACACACACACACACACACACACACACACACACACACACACACACACACACACACACACACACACACACACACACACACACACACACACACACATCACACCCATACCCGCCCGCACACACACTTTAATTTGTTTTACATGTTACTTGCCTGGTTATAAACACGTGCATTAAACTGCTGTCCTAAGCAACATTGCACTATATATGGCATGGCTGTTTGAATGAAAATTCTCTGATTATCACGTGAAAGAAGTTTTGCAACATGATAGACAATGCTTGCTACAGAAATCGTACACCTCGGTCGATCTTTTATGCTCTGGAAAAAAAAAAAATATATATATATATATGTATACTGTGAAACAAACGAATGTTTTTATAAAATAAGAGAAGTCACTCGGATTACCTTTGCAAAAAGTGACCATAGTTTATCATGCAAATGAATATTTTTTGTAAAAATTCGTATCAATAACCATTCCTGCATTATTTTCACGCTAGACTGATTGCTTTCCGAAAAAATAAAATCACATAATTGTTCCTGTAGTACAGGAACAAATTCCTATAAAGTAATTCTCTGTTAATTTTTTAATCGAAAAATAAAATTTAACAAGAACTTAATAATACTTTTTGAAGTTTCCACAGGTATTTAACGAAAACTTAGCGCTCACCTTACTCAGTACTGGTTCTAATATTAATAAAATTTGCATTATTCTGTGTTTTAATTTATGTAAAGGCGAATCTTTAAAATATCTCTTGGTTTTGTTCTTTATCAACTCATTGAGTACTGACTGTCCAAATGATGCTGCGTAATTAAATTCTGGATTACTAATTATTCTATGTAACAGTATAACTGCCTCTGCTCTAATTGCAGCATCATTATTATGATCCCTGTTAAAAAATATTAATGTTCTATTAATTATTATTAATTATTATTTGCAAATTGTTTTGAATTTTAACAAGCTATGTATTTAAAATAAATATTGATAAAAAGAGACGCTTACAACGTGAAGATGTGCTTTGAATAATATTTATCCAATTGCTTCTCAATAAATAAATGAGCATAATTTTCAATTTTCTTGTCACGTCGGTATACAGAACCATGAAGGAAACAATTCCCTAATACATTTTCTAATTTCATCAAATTGTGTATATCCAGATTTTTCATTTTAGAAAGCAATATCCTTTTAAATCTTGGTGTATTCTCCCCTTCGTTTAGTAATTTAACGACGTACTGCAAAGCAAAATAGATCATAAGTGATTGATATTTCATAAGTCGATATTTCATAATTGATACGTAAATTTCGATATATATTTTAACTTACTCTTTTCGTGAATTGTATGGCATTAAGTAAAAGCAAGAAATTGTTATTAATAATAACTCCCATAAGGTCCTCTATTGCTGTCCAGAAGATATTGTTTCTTTTACTGTTGATGATGTACGTAAAACTCAAGTTAAAAATATATTCCAAAGTTTCTTTATCACTTGCATCGTTTATAATTTTGCTGTCATTTATTACTGTTAATATCTTTGCAATTTCAGAAACATTTTCTGGTAAGCCTACCTCAAGAAATTGTAACAAATTAGACAGTATTATGGTAATAGGATACCATGACGATACTAGAGAATTTATAAGATATTGATGCAGAAGTTTTAAAAGAAGCAAATCATATTCTGATGCCATTTTTCCTTTTAAAATTTTTTCCTCATTGATGTCGTTATGAATGTTCATCCGCGTATTCAATAAACGCTTTATATAAAAAGTTTTCGTAAGTGGCAAAGTCAACATATTCTGAGAGAGATACAAGGTGTGTAATCCATACAAATATTGTATATTTAGATTTTGCAAATCATGTATCAAGTTTATACTTTCGTTTTGCAACTTTTCTGCATAAATGTTTACATCCTTTTTTGACATGAGAAAAGGAGCGTTAACAATATGTGAAGATACAATGGCCGTGTATCTTGTATAATCTTCGTAAGACAGTTCTGTGGACATCTTTCTCATATTTTTAATTAAAAAATTAAAAGTGATGCGTATGTGTAACGATATAAAGTCCGTCATGTTATTGTGAGATTCCCCCTTCGGGGAAAGATACAGTAAATGCGATATAAATTCTACTACATTCATAGTTGATATGACATCGGCATACGGTCGTACGTTAATACCATTTAACGTATACAGCCAATTGTTTAATGCTTCTACGTCAGGGCACGTCTGGCATAAGAATATAAGATTTGCGTCATATAACAAATATACCATTATTGCAAATGTCCTAGGATTTATCTCAGGACTAGCATCTTGATTCAAATATTTCGCACAAGTCTCCTTTATGAAAGTTATTACATCTTCTCTCACCAATACTTTTTCCAACCATGTCGTAATAACGTTCCAAGGAACTGTTCCTCTCGTGAGACTTTCTCCAGAAGGAAATGTAGCTAAAACATTAGCGAGCAATGGTAGATTGTTTATCTTTCGTACATAATTAGGGATTGTTCTCAAGAGTTCAGTTTGAGACGCAGTACGTAGAATGCGAGAATGCATGCTCAAATTTGTTTCCACTAAAAATTTTATGGCATTTAATTCAGTAGTTTGCCAATCAGAATGTCGACTTCCATGATGTGAAATTGTTCGTAACACATGTATTATATAAAATATTGCTACAGGCCCCCAGGCTACATAGCTAATCTTTTTAAGAAATCTATTGAGCAAATTGCTTTTCTCCGCGTATTCGAGAAATTGTGAGAGCTCTTTCACAATTCCTGGACATTTTTCGTCAGACTGGCACTCATAAAGGAAGTTATTATTCAGGACATGTATAAATAATTCGAGAAACCGATCATCGAACATGGTCTTGTCTAGTTTACAAACGTATGATATACCCCACTTTACAATATGATTATTCTCATGCAGTAAGATTTTCTCAAAAATGCACTGCAACCATACGATGTTGAAGCAGTTGCAAGCTCTGTGCTCTTTGTTTATTTTTATTAAAGCAGCTGCATGAATTAAAGTTGGTGTTATTAAATGTTCTTTCTTCTCTTCTAATGCTTCGTAAAGTAAGAAAAATTTCTCCTTAATGTCATTTATTGATAAAGAGGTATCAGAATTATTACAAATGAATGGTATAATTTCTGCTTTTGTCACATTCAATTGTGATTCAAAATTTAATATAACATTTGTACTCATAGAACCGATTGCTTTTTTCATTATGTATAAAGCTTGTTTGCGATATTGTTGCAAGGGCGATCGCAATCCCCTTAGCACAAATAACCAGAATGTGTTGTTACAGTAAATATCACACTGTATATAATTCATTGAATTTGACGGCATAAAACATATGTCTGCCATAATACTTAGGCCACCGAGAGATTCCTTTAAATCACTTATTTCATATAGAAAATGGTTCCACAGAGGAAACACAATACATGAAGGAGTAAAAATTCCTACTAATTTAGGAAACATTAAAGCAAACTGTCTCCATTCACAGTCTTCCTTTAGCTTTAGCCAGGACTTGATGATCTTGAAATATATGTGGCCAAGGCTTTCCAATTCCTTGCTATCCTTGTTGGTGGTATGAAGTTGATACAAGTGTAAAAATTCTAAAAGATATTCTAATATCCTCATATACATAATCCTAGAATTACTAGTTGCGGTATACATGTCGTTTGAATAAAGAAAATTCTGCAGATATTGTTTGATTGAACTAATGTTATAGTAAAGTATCATCCGCAGATTGATTATGTCACACAAAAGTGAAATTTGTGAGATACTTCGTGAAAAGTTTAGCGGAAAAATCATTTCTATACTAGGGAAGTTAAGTTCCTCCGCATCAACAGGTATCGCATGCTTCTTATGCTTCTTATCGCTCCTCTCGATGTTGCAAAACACAGATTGATATTCGTAACATAACAGCAATCGGCAGAACTCGAGTTTATCAACATCTAATTCTTCTTTAGTCATTTCATAATTATAAGATTGTATCAAGTGATGTATGCTAATAGACTTGTTTATAGTTTGTAAAAGCGAAATGTTGACTGTCGAGAAACGTAAATAATGATTATGAAGATCCATCTTATTTGGATTTACTTCCTTCGATCGATTCTAATTATATAAAACTGTTGAACTGTTTAGCATTTCTTAAGCTTGCGACACACGATACTTGTTTTCTTGTTGGATTGCTTGCGTTTCGGTAAATTATTATGCGTTGTATGGTCAGTTAGATATAGCACGGTACGTAACTACGCGGTAAACTAGGTAATTAGGTAGCTAGGAACCGCAAGTTGTGCCTGTTTTCACATTAGACGTGCATCTCGTTTATCTTTCAATGCTTGACAGCGAATATAAATATAAAACATAGCCATAACTTTCCGCATTGTAAATTCTGCACATCTCTTCGGCTGATTTTTTACTCGATTTCATAATATTATCATGGCCATCAACATTATATTTCCAGTCTCCATAATAAAAACGACTTAAATAAACGTGAAAATCGCTTTTTTCCCATCGAATTCCGAAATTACTTCTCTTTACTTAGCAGTACACACAGTATACATCAACGTTAATTTTTGGTTATCCCGACCATGCCGCCACAATAATCGACCATGCCCGCGATCGTCTCCGAATTCCGAACCAGTGTTGCCAGGTAGTTGAAAAATTGGACGACAGATGGTACGCCAAAAACGCAGTAGATTTGAAACTTAAAGCGGTAAGCGGAGAGCACAGACTCTTGCATAACGCATAACACATGAGGCATAAGAAATTGAACCAACCAGAGTTCTCTATTACATGGAAGGGAAAGAAACGGAGAACTTCGATTGGTACATATTCTTATGCATTACGTGTTATGCGTTATGCAAGAGTCTGTGCTCCCCGCTTTAGTCTTTTTTTCAAGAAATTTCGTAAAATTGTTAGAAAATAGAAAAAAATATTGTAGATTGTAGTTATAAGTAATACATACCGAAAACAACTCAGTGGCAAATAAAGTAAAAATTATAATAAAAAGAATGTATTCGTACATTTTCCTTTAATCTTTATATTTATAAATTTCTCATATTGATAATGAGTATTACAAATTATTTAATATTTTATAAAAAGTAACAGAAAAAAATATTCTAATCTGTGTATAAAATTGTTTTCCAGGAAACACAAAAAAAATAACAAACATTAATGTTACAATTTTCCACTCAACAATACAACTGCAATGTAATTTATATAATACGTCTTATGCATAACAGTAAAATTAATTATTGAGTGGAAAATTATAACGTTATTTTGTTTTCTCTTTAATCTTCAATCTCACTAGTTTGACTAGTCTCAGAATCAGTTAACATTTCATAGTTTTTAATTTTCTTATACATATTGTTAGAATGCAGTTTAAATAGCTCTTCTGATATAGACGAGGTACAGCAACTTTTACCGTTCAAGTTCTTTTGTATGTGTGAGTTCAGCGAAAGAGTAGCAAATGAAATCGAATTTCTTACATCGGTTTTTATTAGATTAATTTGAGAAAATAATCTTTCGACTTTAGCGGAGGAGTGAGGGAGAGAAAGTAATTGAATAGCAAATGTACTGACTTTTCCAAACATTGGCGTATTATATCATTATGTTTTTTTTTCAGTACTGAAATTCCCAAAACTCTTCACCATTGTCGCTGAAATTTTGGATCAAATCCTTTTGTCAATCAAAGATACTAATCTTTGAGTAAAATGAGCAGTAACATAGGATATATTATATACAAGCAAAATAAAATAAAAAAAGACGGTAGAGATAACCTAGCTGAAACAGTAGGCAGTAGGTCGATGATCCAAAACGGTAAATCTACCACTAAAGCACTAAAACGGTAGAGCTGGCGACACTGCACCGAATAAAGAATAACGATTTCAACTTATCAGAAATCGGATACATTGGAATACACGGTTTCTGATAGGTTGAAATCATTATTCCTTATTCCTGTTATCGTGCGTAGCCAGGAGCACCGACGAGATATTATTAAAGACCGTCGTCAACCCTGGGCAAATTTTCAGCGATATAAAAAGGGCCCCAAGGGGGACCGGAGGTAATTCAAGAACGCTGACATTACCGACAATTGATATAAATTTGCTATTATTAACATAAATATTTGGCTCATGCATTATTAAATTCATGATTTTTATTACATAAATGTCCCATAAATAAATATACATACTTGTAAAGCTGTAATATTCTATATATTGCAAAAAAATTACAATTTTTTCTCTCCATAATTGCCGTCATCTTTATCGATAATCAAACTTTGATGATAACACTGAAATCTCAATTTTAAAGAAAAATCGAGTATTATTGAGTTATAAATACATAAATACATCTACTAAACTAATAAATCATAAAATTAATACAATATTATCAGTTTTTAACTCTTTAATCACTTCAATATTCACAAGGACGCGAACCCTCGTAAAGATGTCGGTCTTTAATATAGTATTTCGTCGGCGCCAGAGCTAACGACGTAGACGTAGAGAGTAGGTATTTACGTAGCTTCTTCTTTCTTTTCTTCCTTTTTTATTTTTTTCTATTTTTTTCTTACATATGTTTCTTACAGAAAAAAACTGATTTTCTTCCAGAGCCGATTTAAGTTTAATAGTATCTGATCGGTGCCAGGAGCCAGGAGTCCAGCCAGGAGCCCCTAACGCATCCCGAATACGCACGAGTATTACCGAACGGCTGGTTTGCAGAACGGTGTGTATGCATGTATGTATGTACGTGCATACGCTGGTGTATGTTTTCGAATCGAACGCAGTCCATGCTGCCCATGTAATATTTTTGTATTCCTACCCCACCACGGTGCAATTGGTGACCCATGGTAACCACTATAACCCATGGTCCCAACACAACGCAACGGTTTACAGAGTAGCGAGGTAGACTGGGTAAACGCCTGACACTAGCGGCTAGCACAGACGGCACAGACTGCCAGACGCCAGACGTCCCATCCCATCCCAGCCCAGACGGTAGCGCCAGCCGCCATACGCCACACCACACCACACGCCATATAGCCTGCGATTTGCGAAGTGCGCTGTGCGACGGCCTGCGTCAGTCGCGCGCTTGGCGTTCTCGTGATCGTTCGTGACTGTTTCCTATTCGTTTCGTAGTTTCTATCGTCCTCCACCTTGGCGACGGGTTTCGCGGCGTCGCATCGGCGTCGGCGTCGGTTACGAGTTACGAGTTACGACTTACGACTTGTGACGAAAATTCGAGACAAAAGAGACGCACGCATATATTCCGTCAGACGTCTCGTTATTTCCGCAAGACAGCCGAAGACAGCAAACTGGACGTTATTAAGGAATTCTGTGGCTCTTGTAACCGGCTATAGCTGTACGTGTGTGCGAGCGTGCGCGAGACAAGGGAAAACGACTACGGCGTCCATCAGCGCGTCTCCGAGGGGGTGAGTTCCTTGCATATATTTATTTCCGCGTTCGTACTTGCGAACGCGACTCACCAATAAGTTCGCGTAAGCGTTCTAGGTAAGCGCTATTACTATCATAATTAGTGCAGCGAGAGACAAGTTCGAGATCGATCTATGAAATTGGGGAAAAAAAAAAAAAACACTTAGTAATTCGCTGATCGCGATCCGACTACCCAAGTAATGTGTGTATAATTCTTTTGTTTAATCTCACGAATCGATTTCGGCTTCCACGCATTTTCGCGCATTTCCGCGAGTGATATTCCCTATGAAAGAAAGAATGATCTCGCGGTCAGTTACTCTCTACTCTATTTTATTACTCTATATAGTTATTTTATTTCAGTTCGCACGTACTTTCTCCCAGCATACATCTTGTATTGTACATATCGCCGGCATTTTTTCTTTCTACGCCACCGCGCGCCGGCAATCGTCGAAAACGAAACTGCAGACTATGATTCTCAATCTATGATCCTCTTTCGCGTTCGCCAGGCGATACTTTTGTGGAATCGAGTATATTATTCTTCTATTAAATATCGAATCCACATGATGCCAATGTCGCTTTCGCGTGCATCAAATCAGCACGAAATATCGCAGTTAATTTGAAAGATAATATTGCATTACTCCATTTTTTTTTATTTTTTAGTTCAACGCACCAATCCTAAACAAACATCAAGACATTAACGCTGTTTCCTTAATTACGGAGTAAAATGCTTAATTGTGAGATTTGTTCATTTTAATTATTCCAAGTTTTTACATATTCACACTTATACATACAAAACAATTCGATATAGCCTTGGACACGTCCAAAATATGTGAAAAGTCCCGTTTATATGGCTGTACCTTAGACATTTAAAATACGAGTACGTTTCAAGGATGTTGTTTGGACGTTCTATAGTAAGATCATTTATAAATTTAAACATATTTTAAATATATTTTACTAGACGAACGTAGCAGAGTTTAATTACTTATATACAAAAATGTCATCATATTTATGGTTAAATCAACCATAGCATGCTTATACGCAAAGAAAAATAATCTGTAATCTTGCTTCAAAGATTTCACCCCTGATTTGATTGAATTTGTATTGATGCAACATTTTTGATTGAGCAAGTCTTGAATTTAGTGCAAAGTAATACACCTGTGTGAAGTTGGCCGCTTTAAAACCTTTGAAAATATTCATTTTCTTTAGCGTTCATTCGATCGCTCCATCGTTCGCACATGTCTAAGTAGATATACCCCTCAACCACGAGCAAATTAGATCTATCTCAATCGATAGATTTTCGTTTGCACATTCCAAAACAAGTTGATTTTTCGTTTGCATACTTTTAGTTAAAAGATTATTAACAATTAAATTATTTTCAAGACAGTCGGTTCAGATAATTAAGTTCAAATCGCAATTACTATACTCAAAATGGCATGAATCGATAGGTTTTTGTTTACACCGGTTTACACATTTCAAAACAAATCGATTTTTCGTTTACATCTTTCGTTTAATTTAAAAGCTATTAATGTTGACAAATAAATGTTGAGGGCTGTCTTCACACCGCAAAAAGTACGTTTTCGGTTCGAATTCTAAAGAAATTAAATTCAAGTGACAATCGATAGATTTTTACTTGCACATTCCGAAATAAGTCGATTTTTCGTTTGCTATTATTATAGTTATAGTTTTAGTTTAAAAGTAAATCAACAAATAAATGTGTGAGGGGGGGGGGAATGTACGGTTATACGGCTTGAATTCTAAAGAAACAAACTTCAAATAACACGATAGATTTTCGTTCGCACATTCCGAAATAAGTGGGAAATCAGGGTTGGAAAAAACTCGGGCTTTTTTTTTTAAAAAAAAGCTCAACCATGGGTATTTTGAGGGTTTTGTTGGGTTTTATTAGGGGTATTTTTTTTATAAAATTGATTATTTGATTTTTTTTTTAGTGTGATCGTAAGCCGGTATTTATAGTCCATTCTTATTTGAAGACCGTCTTAAATAATATCTTGTGCTAATATGCCTCTCTGATTGATTCATGACATCTTATTAAGACAGTCTTAGATATATAGGAATGGACTATGAACACCGGCCGTAGTATGAAGATCGACCAACTTAAACGATAATCTGCAGTTCTACAGCTTCTGTATAGCAGTGTCGCAGGGTGTAAAAAACGAAGCACACAAGTCGTGATATTTTATTTATCGCGCCATAGAGACTGGAGTGTCTCTCGAACACATTTTATTGCCACGCATCAAATGTAAAAAATGTTTTCAAGAAAATTGTTACGGTGTAAAAACAATTTTCTACGTTAGCAACGTCTGTTACATTTAAAATATTTGCATTCTTTGGAGATATCGATGAATTGCGTTAAATTCGCGGTAAGATTTACGCCCGACACTTAATTAAACGCAGGCGTTCTTCATTCGATTTCAGAAATAGAGAATGAGCCAGACAGATCAGGAAGAAAGCATGGACAAGAAAGAAATCGCCGAGGAAGAGAGAGAGAAGATGCTGAACGTCGAAAACACTAAGCACACCAGCATCGCACCTGCGCCCGATGTCGAATCCGAGGAGCAGAAACCGAAGAAGATACCGATCGGTGGCATCAAGATGCCCGGATTTTGCCGTACGAAGAGCAAGGAACCGTGCAAGGTACATTATTATCATGATTGCCACCTTTAAATTAAGTATTCCAGAGATTGTTGGCTCTTTTGCCCGACAAGTAAACTTTACGGAAATTCAGACGCCGATTTTTTTCAAATTTTTCACATTTTCTTACGACAAGAAAAAATCTAAAGAAATTTGCCATTGATTTTAGCTCAAACTGAGTTTGTCTGTTAAAAAAAAGATTTTATTTTTTACAAATACTCAATTTTACACATGTTTAAAACAGTATTTCTTACACACACAAATAACACTACATCCGATTTTTTGAAGCTCGATATACGTACGGAACCAAAGTAATAGATAATAATTGTTAAGAAATGATTTTTCTTAAAAAAAAAAAAAAAACCTTTTACAGAAATACAACTGGAAGCTTAACATGACGTTATTAACGCCATGTTATTCTAATTAAAAAATCAAAGAATCACTAACTACAATAAATCGCTATTACGCAACAGAAAAACTAAATCTAGCTTGCGCCTCTTTTGTTCATTTTTTGTATACCTTTAAATATTTTTTATTGCTTTAATATATTTTGTGAATCTTTTTTATTTTCTTTTAAATACACATTTCTTATATTCTTTAAAAATATTTTTTGAGCATTTTTTTCTTATGAAAGTGTATCAATATTTAAAAAAATGAATTAATTTTGCATTTGTAAAAATTATATCAAATAAACATATTGCTGAACAATTGTTTTACGCATGGTATAAAGCTTGTTGTATGACCACCGAGGTCTTCGGTGCTCTAATGGCTTAGGACGCTCGTACGGAATACAAGAGATCCGGGTTCAAGTCCCGAGGTAATATTTTTCGCAATAAATTTATTTAAGGTTTTCAGCACATTGTCAATTTAATTTAACTTGTGATATTATTGCAGTAGTTTAATTGCGTTTAGATTAAGTCCGGAAAAATTTCGGCGCGCCGTTTGAATAACTACAAAAATATGATATATATATATATATATGCATGTACATATATAGGATATAGATAATTCACTGGGAATTATTTAGGCAAAAAGATCTAGCTTTGACCGTTATAGGCTTGAATATGCTTATACTTAGTATATATTAAATAAAATCAAATACAGTTAAAATCAAATTTCAACCCTGGTATTGGGTCCTCTTCAGTGTATAAAATATGGTTGATAGAATTAAATAGAATAGTTAAGAGGAAAATCAACGCGTGTACTTCAAAAAGAGGTCATCAAAATTAAAAATAGTTATTATCTCTGGAGAGCGCTATTATTTCAGGAGAGCAGTTATTATCTCCGGAAATATTCGTTCAAAAAGCCGAAATCTCCGGCCGGAACCCGCAGAGTTCAACAACCGTAACTATGATATTTTATCTGATCTGAATGATATTTTCCACAGCGTTAAGTTTTATAATTCTATTTCGACGAAACGAAACGAATTGAGCACAATTTGCAGTGCGGATTATAACATTTCGACGCTGATTTAGTTTATTATTGAGTGCGTTTCATCTCACCCTATCTTTCGCGCTTTTTACATATTATTAATATTGTGTTTTTTTCATATGCTTCATATATGCCTCACTTTAGGTACAGTAAGTGTAGAAAGTACAGCGTTAATAGATCTTTTTAGATATTGTATTATCTTTTGCTGCGTCATTGGTGATCGCGCGGATAATTGCAGTTGCTATTACCAAATTTAAAAGTAAACCCAAGTTGTACTACTTTTATTGCGTTAAATTGTAAAACACAAGTACAATAGTATTATTCTTGTTGTGTACAATTAAAAGGTAAAATTCATGTAGTGCTATTTTTATTATTTACTTAACGTTAATTAAACCCAAATTTACTATTCTTGTTATTGATTCTTCTATAGTTTAATTTAACTTAATTATTTTCTATGCAAAATAATTTGTACGGTTTATATTAAAAATCACATTGTAATACAATAAAAAAAAATACAATACATATATGTATACAATGTGTAGTACGTTCGAAAATAGGTGACTGCCAGTAAAGGAAGTAAAATTGGCATCATTGAAAATTACTGGTGCTACGTTTCGTATCTCTTAGCAGTAAATTGGTATGTACACTAAAAATAGTTCCACTTGAGTTTTATAGTTTGGTACAATCAATTTTTTTTTTTTTCGAAGAGCACGAATTTTCTTAGCGCTTTTTTTACTCTTTTAAAAATTTATTCCACTTTATTTTCAAGTGCAGGGTATAGAGAGAAAGAGAGTTTATCTCACTATTCTTCAGACTAGAATAAAATTATTTTCGAGAGAAACAATGATTTGTTTCTTCTAATTATACCTTCCACACTACTCTTTTTCTTTAAACAATACCTTGTTTAAAGAAGAAATTAAGGTTCGAAGAAAGGAGTCTAATATTATCATCGTATCTTTAAAGAAGCAGATATCAAAAAATTAATTTCTCCTATTTATTGGCGTGTATTAATTACTTCAGTTTGTTTGATCGATTTTAGGATGATGTGGCTAAACCAACGGAGTCTACGGATGCTGAATCAGCTTCCGTGGTGATAAAGGAAACCGAGCAGAACGCTTTGTCCGCGGAAAAGCCAATTATATCCGTTAAGGATTTTAAGGAAAAGGAGGGACGAAGGGGAATGTTGAATTCCATTCGGATACCTTTGATGTCGTCCGTTTTCTCCAGGAGAAAAAAAGTAAGTGTCTTTTATGCCTAGAGATATTTTCTAAAATTTTCTAATGAAAAGTCCCAAGTAGTATGGCAGCGCTTGCAAAACGCTAAAAAAGCAATTGTATGCGTTTTTTTAGCGCTTTGTTGACGCTTTGTAAGCGCTATGTGCTACTTGAGATAAACTTGCCAACACGTATGAAAATTAGATTACAAAGCTGGAAACTCTCCGTAATATTTAGAAATTAATATTGAAATTTTAGGAATTTAAATTCCACCACTACCACCACCACCACCACCACCACTACTACTACTACCACTACCACGCACGCGCGCGCACACGCACACACACACACACATGCTCGCGCGTGCGCGCGTACCTAAGATTAAAAGCTTAAAAAGAAAGATTTATATCGATCTGCAAAATTATGTGTATACGAATGCTGAGCGAAGACTCAATGTAAACAAAACAGTCATTGGCTGGTATTCATAGTCAGATCTTATATTCAAGACCGTCTTAAGAAGTCACAAACCAATCAGAGGCCGGTATTCATAGTCAGATCTTATATTTAAGACCGTCTTAAGTACAGTCTTAAGATGTCATGAACCAATCAGAGGGCCGCATTAGCGACTTAAGACATTACTTAAGACGGTCTTAAAATAAGAATCGACTATGAATACCGGCCAGAGGGCCGTATTAGCGTCTTAAGATATTACTTAAGACAGTTTTGAAATAAGAACAGACTATGAATACCGCCCATTGTGTCTAGCAGTAGGTATTCGATCTTGCAAGAGATGGCGTTGCAATATGTTAGATAAGGACAGATGTATGCGTTTGAATGAGACAGAACGATAATGTAAGAAATGAATTAAACACATGTCACTATTATCGACTTTTTTAATTTGGAATTAGAAAAATCTGTACTATTGATATCGATCAAGTTCGACTGTCACTCCAGCAACTCTTTAAATTGGCCAATTAATGTGTGCTATCGAAACCCTCCCACCGACATACATATTGTTGAAAGGTCCTCCTTTGCCACTACGACCAAGACTTTATAGTCTGCGTCATATACTTGGGCAAATCTCTAAAATATACTGCACGAAGTCCGAGACGCACAATGGTGACATTGCGCTTTCCTGTGTGTCCAGCAACATTCCTTTTCTATTCTGGTATATCGAAGCAACCATGTCCAGTGAGCACCTATGTCAGGCGATAGAACAACCCGTCGCACTGCCTACTCTTGCAGACAGAGTTCATTGGCCTCCACAATTCGAACGGCCACGTTATATCACCTATATCACCTTTATTTGTTCAGAATAAGGAATATTGGATTCTATGAATATACATTACCTACACGATACTACATTCATAGCCTATCGATTAAAACCATCGACATATAAAATGGACTGCTGAGTGGTGGGGGTAGAAAGACGCGCAGAGTGAGAGGCAGATAAATGGATGAACGTGAGATCGGGACTTCTCGCTGGCCATTTAATAGGAGCGTGTCCTGGTCTCTTTCAATCCAATGAAGATAGTGCTCATGGAAAAACGTATATTTGTTTACATTTTGGGGACGAATGAAAGATCTAGTTTATCAGAAAAAAATTCAAGATTTAGAACAACAAAAACGAACATTAAACAACATTTACTATGATTCATGTTTTCTTATTTTAATATCTCGTAACTTGTTTTCATATGTTAAAGCCGTTGTAGTAGTTTTGACACTGTATGCAGAGACACCCTGTAACAAGTAAAACAGTTTATATACAGGGTGTCTAATACTAGCTTTGCCAGCGTGTGCGGATGATCTATCTGCACACGCTGGCAAAACTTGTCGATTTCGTGATAGAATAACCTGTATGTTTAGAGATTAGATAAATAGATGGAAAATATATAATATTGATATTATAACAAATTAATCTATTTTTCTTTTCTCTAAAATTTTTAGAGCAAATTGTCACTCTGAACAGTGAAATCTTACTCTTACAGATTGAAAATTGAGCTCGCCTTTTTCAAAACTGGTTCAATTTTCATTCTTTAGAGTGAGATTTCAGCCCAAAGAATTTAGAGAATAAGTTGCCGTAATATTTCCTTTTTAGGAAATCGATACCGAGTTAGGACCAACCGGTACTGCTGGATTAGCGAGTATCGAAACACTCGACGACGGCGCTTCTGAGAAAAGGCCTATCGTCGATGAGGACGGCATGGAAACTGTGCGACTTGATGAAGAGGATGTTGACAGCATTAAGCGACCAAAGCATCCCCTGGTGATCTATCTAGCTACATACAGGGCGCAGGTGTCCGTCTCAGGTACGAAGATACAGAATTTATCTCGCAGTATTCAATTTATATTTATTCTTATTAATTGTTATATGTAAAATTGACATATTTAAATCGATTGATATAGTGGCGACCCTGCTGATGATGGTCAGCATCATCGTTATTATATGTGTCATCTGCGTCGCACCTAGGAGAATTTCTACCAAACCTTTGAAGAATGGCAAGAAGATCGAAGCAGTGACGTCGTGCGGACTGGTGCAGGGTATCTTGGAGGATGGCGCCTACGCGTTCCGTGGTATTCCATATGCAATGCCACCGGTGGGCAATCGTCGCTGGCAACCAGCTGAATCTTTGAGCCGTATCGAGCACTGCTGGAACGGCACTTACTTGGCGCACAACTCCTCCAAGAGCTGCTGGCAGCGTGATATGCACGGTCTCATCGACGGCGTCGAGGATTGTCTCTATCTTGATGTATTTACACCAATAGTTGGATACGATTTTCAGTTACCCGTGGTCGTAATGATCGGCGCCGAAACCCTGAGTGGCGGTTCGCCCGGAGTGATGCAACCTTCTGCCGAGCTGTCACGCGTTCGCGACATCGTATTCGTACGGCCAAACTTCCGGTAGAGAGTATACATTGAACTTATTATAATACATTTCTGCCTTTTTCAATCAAAATTTTTTTTTTATCCTTAAACATATACTAAAATCGAAAAAAAGTAAAAAATTTCTTTAACTTTTTTTTTATTTTAGTATAAAATCCACTGCACCACGTCAGGATTTTGCGTTTACTTTAATCCTGTAAAAGGATTTTTTATTCCATTTATTCAATTCGGAGATTTTGATCAAACTGCAATGTCGACAATTGGGTCTCTCCAGCATCCCCTTAAGAGAGTCCTAGTCGTTTGTTTTATCAATTCCATAGCAAAGAAACCATTGTTACCTGAATGACATTTTTGCTCAAGTTTCCCATATCCAGAGATAATCTGGGGTTAATAAATACTTGTAATTAAGAATATAGCTTATACAGGGCTGTTAGCGGTCAGGGAAATTAAAAAGTGGTCAGGAAGAACCGAGAAAACCGGGAAAAGTCAGGCAAATTATTATCGAGAAATTTATTAATCTAAGACAAAATTAAATTATTATAAAATTCTGAGTTTAAACTTCTTTAAAAATTATGAAATCGAATTTTTAAAATTTTTTAAAGAAGCAATGCAAATATTTTTTTTTATTTTTACTTTTGCAATGAGCAATTTGTAGAAAACTATTAACAGACATTGTCAAAAAAAAAAAAAAAACTTTGCAAAAGTCAAAACATGTATGTATTAATGATGAACATTTCGTAAATCATTTCTAATTAAAATTAATTAAAATGATAATTAAAACACAGTGTTTTAATGAAATAATTAATGCCCGTATTAGTCGGACCATATATTCAAGGCTTCCTTAAATTTATCTTTAGATGCTCTACGAATTATTTTATTGACTTACTGAGCATCTAAAGAATATAGTTTATAAATTTGAGGAAGCCTTGAATATAAGATCTGACTACAAATACGGACAAAAATCTCAATAAGCAATGTGTAAAACAAAAATACGTGTATATCCGCCATTTCTCGTAATTAAAAAAAATTTTTTTTTGTTTAACTCATAACGTAGTATGTTCCATTTAACATTTGCAATACACTCACTGCAAATCATATTATTATTTATATTTGCAACTTGTTTTGTAAGGTAAATAATTCTTTGAATATAAATCTTTTTTTATTATTCTATTTATAAAATAAAATATTTTAATATTTTTCTTTGTTTTTATTCAAAGAATCTTTCAGCTTTTAGTTAGGGAATTTTTTCAAAATGTGACAGGGAAAAAAAAACTGGGAAAAGTCAGGGAAATGTTTTTTCTTTTTCGTTAACAATACTGTTATAATTAAAAATATTTTATAATAAAAATATTTATTGCATTCCCCAGAATGGGAATTTTCGGATTTTTGGCGGTCGAACCTCTCACCAGAGCGACCCATCCTCCAACATCGGGCAACTATGGATTGTCAGACATCGTAACAGCCCTTCAGTGGGTACAGTTAAACATTGAACACTTCGGCGGTAACAAATCCTCCGTTACTCTGTGGGGACATCGAGCAGGCGGCACTCTTGCAACAACATTGATCGGCTATCGTCGAGCTAAGAGCCTTTTCTCGAAAGTGTGGATATCCAGCGGTAGCGCGATCTTCCCAGGCAGGGAATTGAATTTGTCTGAAGACATAAACCGACCATTCCTTGATTCAATTCGTTGCAGCGACGCTGCCTGTCTCAGAAGCAAGAGCGCCGAAGATCTCATGGACGCTGTGCCAGAGTCGTGGTACGTAGGTACCGTTGGTCTACCAGAAATGAAAGAAGACTCGAGCATCTACATGGAAAGGAGACACGAGTGGCTCGTTTTGGACGGAACGATTCTTCAGGAGCATGTCGGTGAAATCTTGTCGCAGGACAATCTTATGATAAAGGTAGTGATGGGTACCACCGCACACTCCGGTACCCCGCTGCAATACCTATCATCAAATGTCACTCTTAATGCGACACAGGTTGAAAATCTCGTACGAGAATCCTTGCTCGGAATTAGAAGCTATACACATGAAGCTCTGAGGTGAGCGATCTAGTTATGATTAATGGTCGATGTGATGTATTTAAATTATTTTTAAATCTTTTTCTCAAAAATAATAGTGAACGTTGCGTATTGTGTGTACTATTTCCCGGTATATCAATTGCATACAAGCCACTTGCGCACAAGTCTATCACAGCGCCAGAAAAAAAAAAAATAGAAAAACCCCTTACGCAGAAGTCGTGATTAGCAGTGGGCAATTGCTACAGTGCGTAAGTGAATCATTCCCCTATTTTCTAGGCACTACAATGCTACGTTGAAGGGATTGGTCACAATGATTTCCGATATTCGTGTAGTATGCCCGCTACTGACGCTCGCCAGGATGAACACCAACATACCATTTTACGTAGCCACTCAACCACGCCGACAGCATTTGGCCGATTCTGACAGTGACGCCGCGGCCATTCTAGGAACCTACGGTGCTGTTACGCCTGCGGAGAAGAGACACGTGTCAGCTATGCAACAGTTATTTAACCATTATGTGTGGCATAACGAAGTCTCGAAGGCTGATCGATTAGGCGCGAAGAGAGTCTTGATTGTCGGTCAAGACGCGCTGCTCGCGCAAAGTTATTCGAGTTGCGATTTCTGGATAAACAAAAACATCGTACCGAAGTGTGGGCGGGTCGATTAAAAGGCTTTTATTGCCGTGCAAGTTTATGTAGCATCTGTAAATTTGCACTTGGAGTGGCGCGTATTGTCCATTGAATTTCCGCGGATGCTAATTTTCACAACACAAGTATATACTTTGACTATTTTAGTAGATCGATGCGATAAACGTTCATTGAGATTATGCAAGACGAACAAAGATCATGCCTTTGTGAACATATAATAGTACCTGTTTAACCATGACAATTAATTAATGTAAAGCCAAAATATAAAATAGTGATTTTTTTTTTTTTTTTTTAAGAAAGAGGTATAAAGAAATTTAGTAGATATCTGTGTATGTGTGCCGACGTGAATTCGTTCTCAATGCTAAAATATGACGATATTTTGCAACGAGAAACGTATGTTATTCTTTATATCTGAGACAAACGTACGTCTGGCCATAAGACACGTGGACTTATCTGTATGTGTATAAATGTAAATCAAATTGTAATATATTTATAGGGCAGTAAAGCTTACCGAAAAGAAAATGCGTAGAGAGGCACAAGTATAAGAGAGAAAAAGATCGAGTTAATGGCATAAATTATACGATTGTATATTCTTATAAAACGTAAGCAAATGAGTGCGAAAAAGATAAAAGGAGTAACGATCTTCAACAACTTTTTAATAGCGAACAATAGCAAATTCGATTGAATGCATTCAGTACTTATTGATGCATATTAAAGCCGTCGTACACAAATTGACATAAAAATATGTATTTAATATAAATATATAAAAACGGATTAAACCATAAAATCGTCAATACATTTTATTGTGCTGTTAAATAAAATCTGTATTTTATAATTCGAAATATTTACGTTTTACTTTTACACAGATTAAATCAATGTAGAATAACTTTATTATTTACTAGTGAGCACTAGTGCGTTCAACCGAATTGGCTCTGTAAGTCAGTCGCATTTTGGACGAAAATTTCTCAAATTCAGGAGTAAGATATCTCGATATAATTGAAACTTTTGGCTCGTTATGCGTAATCGTACAGGTATCTTATTCTTCATATGCTTAATTGTATTCACCTCATGTTATAGACGTAATGGTAGCATAAAAAAAAGTCTCAGAATATAAACTATTGATGGATTATCGGTGCACTTCGACGAGAACGAATTCGTATCCTTGCACACAATGGGCCATGCTCTTCTGGTACGGAAAATATCCATTGCATCGCGTTTGTGGAAGCAATATCCTATCGGATGGAATTGCTCATCAATAGTTTTTTCTTTTATACGAAAATACATTTTATTATCGATATTTTTTTTACATATTTATAACTTATTGTTAGAGAAAGCAATATCCTCTTGTTCTCGGCGAGAGAACCGCAGACTGAACAAATATTATACATGAGTAGTATTTATCTATTCATTTAAGGGGGTACTCATGGAGGCTTTTATATTATTCAGACTGAAGCTGCCAAATTTAATACCTTTTATATCGCGAATTATCCACTAGAGTGATAAAAATTCTACTATTGCATAATATACGAATTTCGCGCGTGTAAAAGATAACGAGTGACGTTTGCAAGTCACAAAAGCTTTCTTTAGCCCGGTTCCTCGTGCCGCAGATGTCGGCACTTTGATACCGAGCGTGATTGGTAAAAAATGAATAGTGGGGGTAAATTTTATCCCTTTTTCGTCAATCGGCGCTCGGTGTCAAAGCGCAGATATCATCTGCATGAGGATTCGGGCTCACATATGCCTTTCCGTAAATACGGCTCATATCCAAAAAATGATAATAATCTTGATATTCTTGTATTGATCGTTTTAATTTATAACTATTACTCAATGTATTATTAAGTGTAATTTATTTTCACTAATACGTGATAAAGTAGCACTCATACTCAAGAAACCTGTATACGTTGTTTTATTTTATAGATGGGTTATTTGCATAATTAACTAATTTCCATTACCTCAACACTATCTATGCGAATAGGACAACGACTAGGGCGCAGAAGTTCGAGCACAATCATAGGACGCACGCGGAAAATCGCGGTGCGTTTTATTTATATTGAATAGTTGATGCGTCTGGGCGAAAGAAATGTTGCGATCTCACTTCAGCAAGCACCCAATTCACGCACCCAACGCGTGTGCTCCGTGATTGTGCCCGGACTTCTGCGCCTTAACAATGACATTCGTAACAAGCATTCGTTCTGACTGATCGTAAGTGACTAAGCAGACCTGATTAGTAACCAACGTTACTTTAACTTTAAGCAAGGTTCTAAACTCTCCCTTTCTATCTCTATTAGCTTTGAAGAGAAAGAGAGAGTTTTAAGCTTCGCTTCAAATCAAAGTAACGACGGTACAATCGGGACTAAAAATACCACGGAGTGATGATCCTGATTGTTAATATATCTGACTATTGGTAGTCCATCCGTACGTTTTCGCGTTCCATCTGTACGGAAGACATTCGAATCTTCTAAGAGTATCTAGCAACGAAACCACATAGTATACATATATAACGAGTATTATATTTTATAAAGGAACAAATTTCAGAATAGTATGTATAATTTTATGGATATTTTGAATATTTAAACTGTTTTTACTTACGGTATCTCGCGATACCGTAAATAGAAACGGCTTAAATATTCTTCACATGTGGAGATCACTCGTAAACATACGTGCGCACGTTATCTCTTCGACCAAGAAAACTATGCATGCATGTATTCGTCGGTATACATATCGCATATTCTCATACAACTTGATTAGAATTACACTAAGGCTAAATAATTGTGCAAAAATATTGCTGACTTAATTATTGTATTCTTGAATGTTTAGGGATGTTTAGGACTAAGGTTGCATTCTATCGAAACTTCATATTGTGTTACTTTACTCTTTTATTCATTTCATTCTTGGACGTATAACTGTACAACCTTACAATAACAAATTTAAATTATTCTAATTATTCTCGGATTCGTAATAATCATTAAAATATCTCTCATCTCTTTTATTTATATATTTTACTTGTATAATAGATTTGTATCGCAAAATGTGCATACTTTCTTAACGAGTCTTTAAGAATGGGTATTTATTGCATTAAATTCTTATTGCTTAAAATAAGCATATACCGATATGATAAATAATTTATTTATAAAATGCGACTCTTTTGATATGTTGCAAGTTAATTCTAAGTATATAGAGCAAGAAATTGATTTGTAGAGGGTTTTCTAATAGTACGTCGTATCGGATGTTTTTAGATCATACTTGCTATGTAGCAACCATGGTGAAAGAAACCCAGTTGCGCATTTTGAACATCAGAAGAGCGGTACCAGATGCCGTCATAGTGCCACAGTTATTTGAATTTGGCGTTATGCCAAAGCTTATTCCACGTTATGGCAAGTTTCTTCTCATTTTAACGCCCTTTCCTTTGGGAAACCATAAAACTGCATATTCTTGTATTTTTCTTTTCCGTAAACATTTTTACACATTTTTATTTGACACGTATTCTTTTTTGCGATTTACGATATGTTACTTCAAAGTTATCACGACGCAACTGTTTAAATATGGCCGCATTTGGCGTGTGCGCAAAATACATTCGCAAAATTCATGATTTTTGATTCACACAATCACCATGGTTGCCATCTCGTCAGTTTTCTGTCGGCGGGAAAAATCTCTAACCCTAAATTTTGATGACCTTTTTCTTAGGAAATGAGAAATGATATTGTATAAAGGTAATAACCTCGATCTTCTCCTCCGGTTCTAAAAAGAAATCTCCAGGGTCGAACATCCAAAGACTTTTTATTAGGCATTTAGAACCCTTACATCATAGGTAAAGAACAATTAGTGCTAGATCTGCGATAGAGTAATAGCAATTTCCGATACAAAGCACAAAAGTGACTCTGTTTATTTAGAGAAATGGTAAGAGAGAGTTGCCGACAATAATTATTAATTTCCGGTATATGGACCTTCGGAATCCAGCGAGACACTAATTAAAAGTTGGCAACCGCAATAATTATCTCTAATAGAGAAAACAATTCGCAATATAATATAAACGTGCAAAATCGAGAGAGAGAGAGAGAGAGAGAGAGAGAGAGAGAGAGAGAGAGAGAGAGAGAGAGAGAGAGATTATTAATAGAAATGTATAACAATTATTCTACGTATAATTAATGTGACTATTACATCAAGTGTCTTGTGATATTCCAAATGAATGAATGGGTATTAATAAACTTAAGCATCCCTACGCAAACACTATTTATCCACTCGACTTATTTTTTCTTTTCAACTTCTATTCTCTTGCATCTCTGCATCACTTTATAAATTAAACAAATTATCTTCGCTAATAATATAAGATAGAAGGATAAAAAGATCTTTCTTTATACGAATCTAAACCAAACTTTTCTTTTACAAGTCGCCGTTGTATTCCGCTCTAACTTCGCTCGCTCGAAAAGATATATTACTTAATTGAAACGAGCTAACTCTGACAGGGATTAATCTCGTCAATATACGATAGATTGTTTTATGGACAAATACGTACGAAACGTTTTCCTCCGTAAGTGTATTCATGTCGTAGGCAAAGACCGAACGTTCCGCTCGCTTGTTCGTTTATTACTTATTACCCTTGGAAGTACTTCTTGGGTTGCAGCTTTTCAATTAAGTCAATCGCGCGCAGGTACCATCGCACTGAACCGTGTGCCCAGTTTAATTAAACCTGTACGCGCTAATATAGAGTCTTTTGAATAGCACTTTCGGCTTTTTGCTTAAAAAGTCAAGCCGATTTTTTTTTATATCCGTTTTCGTACGGCGATATATCGTCACATTTGTGGTGCTTTCACCGTTTTGGAATGCGTCACACGTATTTTAGCGTGTTCTGCATCTTTACGAGAAAACTTGAATTCGATTGAAAACAAAAAACTACCAAAAAAATACGATTGAATTCCAACCTTGATATGATCGCGCGAGCATTTCACTAAAATTCTAGATGTAATAAGTAAATGCAAGCTCAACGTGCTGACGATGCGTTTAATTATATTTTTATTAAAAATATTGTAGTAATAATATGTGTAAAATTTAAATGCGTTATGTTTAATTTTATATTTATCTTTTCTCCTGTTAAATTTTTCATTTATTAAATTTTTCAGCTATCATTTTTGTATGCTAGTAGGAATGAGCGAAGTCGTTCCTTACTGAAAACAAATCATGTCACAACGTTAATGAAATCGTGTAATTAAAACATGTAAATCATGTAACGAATTGTTCCAAATCAGTACGTGATTTTTTTTTAAGTAATTTGAAAAATCACATGATATTAGAAATAATTAATTTCATCCGTCATGTGATTTTATAGTTGTCAAATTTTAAAGAATTGAATGATAGAAATAGAAGAAGAAAGAAAATGTCATCATATGACTTTTCAAATTACGTAATTAAAAAAAAATCACGTACTGATTTGGAACAATCCGTTACATGATTTACGTGTTTTAATTACATGATTTCATTATGCAAACGTGTGACGTGATCTTTTTCAGTAGGGGATTCTGTCTGTAATTTACATACATTAAAATAAGTAGTGGATTTAAAAATGCAAAGGATCATTCATCTTTATGAGATGCGCGATTTCGTCTTTCTTTCCTGCATTTCCTCTCTCTTGACGTTTATTAAGATGAGCGTATTTGGATTATGATCTTAGTTTAGCGCACGTCCCAATGACGAAAGGAGTTACGCATTAGGTGGATTTATCGTGACAGATAGCATTCTTCTGATTTCGAAACACTGAAAGTTACTCTGGAAAAAAAAGGTGAGAGTGACACGACCATTTATTTAATTACTCGAGTTTCTATTACTCATTGAACAACGATGGCGTATTGTACTGGTGTATATTGTACTGAGCTATCCGGATCTATCGAATTGTCTACGGTTCGGCTAATGGCATCAATTACAACGTAAGATATTATGCTTTTAATGGATTTCTTTTTTTAGAGGACGAAATTAAATGATTCGAAAAAGCAAGCTACGTTGAAGCTGTAGAATCATTTCGAGGCATTTTATTTTTCGAAGCAACAATCGTTTAGTTGTTAATTAATTGAAATTTTTTAAGACTTGCTACAAAGTTCATTTATAAGTTTAATGAGATAACTGAACCTATGCCCTACTCGCTGCTTGTAGATAATTACACGATAAATTCAACAGACAGCATTAATAAGCAATAATGCAAGCTATCCATCTGAACTCAATTACATTAATTTATTGCTTAGTTTCTTCCTTCTGTTATTGTCAGTAAAGTGCAAAATGTCGTGATGTAATACTTCGTAAGTCATTACTTTCTATAACTACTACAAGAGATGATTATTGATTTTCGTAGTTATCACGATGATTATTAATTATCGTATCTATATAAAATATCAAGTTCAAGAAATTGGCTTTATTAAGGCAAAATTTAGATGTAGAGATAATTCGTTTATTTCTTCGCACTTGATTTTCCAAAGAATTTATTGTAATTTTTGATATGTTATAATTTTTAAATTTTGTTGACATAAAGATAATTAAATTATTAATTATATCGCTTTATATATTATTAAAACAAAAAATATATTTTTAAATAAAATATAGAAAAATTCTACTAGACTATCTTTAAATAGAAATAATATATAAAAATATAACTTTTTTAGTAATATTGAGCGTCATTATAAGTTTTCCATTTAAATTCTGTACATTTTTTATTCTCGATATGTGTTTATCGGCATACATGCCAGTATAAGTTGCTTTATCACATTATATTAAGCGCCAAAGGTTAATGTCAGTAATAAACAATAGTGCTCCATGATACTACGTTCTCGCGTAAGGATCACGATGCAACGTCAATGTAATTAACGCTTTCTCATGCGTTAAAAGCGTAGGTGAAAACGTTCGTGTTTACATCAATAAACACAACATTGTATAACATTTTATTTTTACTTATTTTAATTATTTTTTCCATTAATAGAAAACTGTGTCAATTTTATTCATACGTTTTTTTTTTCTAGAAACGGTTTGAAATAATTTAGGACAAAAGTATTTTTATGAGTACTCGAATGGTTTCTTAATTCTAGAACTATATATATACATATATATACACACGTAAATCTGTGAAACTTATTGTTAGTAAAAATTTCAAATCGTTAACTTCCCTTGAAAGTTCTTTTTTAAAACATTTTTGCCTCTTGTAATTTATCAACAAACTTGAATTTTGATTTTATAGTCATATCTCTTGATGTCTGACGTTTTTCTCGAAAAAAATTGGTAGAGATCGAAATATACAGTTTTTTCAGAGTTATGTGTAAAAATATTTGATTGAAGCTAAAAGATCCAACGTTGTAGTTCGTGTATTATACGTAAAAACATAACGTGTAATTTCAAAGAGAATCATATTGAGTTGATTCAAGAATTAATCACACTCACACACACACACACACACACACACACACACACACACAGTACAAAATATATTCCATTATGACTATGAAATAATTTTTATCAAAAGAGACCATCAATTTTTTGCTGGTCGCCGAATTTATGTTTTTACGAATGAGCAAGAGCTCCGCCGTACGATTGCGTGGCTTTTATAACACGTTAAGCGCGGACGTCAGTCGTTTAATTAATGGTACTCGCAGAATATAACGAAAGAATAAATTCGCTAAACGAGCGTCCGGTTCTTGTTGCGACATACGTTTTGTCCGGTGACTGCGCTAGAAATTTATGACCACTAAAATGCCTCGTCGCTACCCAGTGAGAAATACCGTCGAATCGACATCGACTTCGATGTCACGTACCATGGATAAATTCAATCAATTTCCTACTTCAGAAGCTACCATAGATCCCCAGAAGAGAGATTTGCTCACTTTATTGCTCAGTTTATTTATTCTGTTATTGTTAATAACAGAAGATAAATGTAAAATGTGGTCGTCATGTAATCTATCATAAGCAAATAATTGCCTTCTATAACTACCACGGATGGTTTGTAATTTCCTTAGTTCATTTTATTATAATCCTGTATTCATACTTTACAACAATGTACATATTTAGTTTATATTTTCGTCACAAGATCTTATTTATAACCGAAGAGAAAACACTCTTTTTAAGACAAAAACAAATGATCAACCAAGGAATACCGAGTGTACATACATCGATTGTAACGTTTCTTTAGTACTGTTATTATTTCAATCGTGGATTCTAATTCACCTATTCAACATCGTGGAAATAAGTAGATAAGTAGATAAATCAATAAATTCATAAGTTTATTGTTTAGGAAATAGCGTTTTGTGCATTTTACATGCACTCTTCATTAATTTTCATTAATTATCTGTAAAATTCATATTATTTCAATATTAAAAGTATTATTTATGCTGAAATATTTTCAACAATATGTCAGTCATTTTCATTTTATTTCAACGCTTTCATTGTCGATTTCAATCATTTCGGCGATTTTTTCCACCAGGGCAGTTTTAGAAGTATTGTAAAAATATATTAAACATGATATAATACCTGATGAGAGTTAATGTGTCTCATATTTATGTACTTTTTTATACATTTTATTGACATTTTAAAAATACTAAAATTTATAATAAAATTTTTTATACATTTTTATAATAAAACTTTTCATATATTTCAAATAAAGACTTTCAGTATTTATTTCGCAGTTAAAATACTTCAAATTAAATCTTTGCTCTAACAGACAATTAGATGTCAAATAATTATTCTCTGATTGTTCTGATCAATTTTGCTAATCTATACTCATTTTTATACGCGTCACAGGGTAGCATTAATAAAATTTAAAAAATCAAATGGAATCGATTGAATCGGTTCAAATCATTCGATTAGTATAATTATACATTCGAGTCGGTCTTATTCGATTCAAATTGATTTATGAACGCGGAAATCAAATCAATTAATTTTTTGGCCATCCCTAGTGTGCAGGAACTATAAAGGTCACCCTGTGTGCGGATGTAATGGATTCCGCCCCCCTGCGGGTAGGTTCTACTATCAAAAAAGTAACCTAATCCAAACTATTACTTTACATGGAAAGTTGCATGGTTGAATTAGAAAGATTTCCCATTTCTGTGGATGTGCAGTAGGTTGAAAGTAGTGGGAGATCTGTCAGCCAATTAAGTTTCGAGCTCATTTGCAGAGATTCACGCTGTAATGAGCTCAATTTCTGATTGGTTGAGATCTCAGATCATGTGACGGATCATGCATAATGATTAATGGGTAAACCTTTCTAATTCAACCATGGAAAGTTGTAAATCTATGTGGAACCTCGCTTCGCGTGGAAAGCTGTAAATTCATACGAAAGTAACAGATGGTTAGATCAATTTTTTAGTATTGCAGCCCACAACGGAGGCGAAATCTATTGCACTTCCGGGAATGTCTTTTACAATGTGAGGCGAGGTTCTATACTTAGGTTTACAACTTTCAACTCAAATCGAGGTCTATACTCAATACCAAAATTTGATTTAGCTTGGGTTAGGATTATATTTTTCGGAGGTGGAGGCTCTCATGTAAGAGAAGAGGGCGGAATTCACCACCGCGTTTACGAATCGAAGTTTCACATGGATTTTAATTATAAAGTTAAACTCATTTATTACATTGATTTTATTTGTTAATAATTCTTTAATGAATAACAACTAAAATTTTTTGAGCTGCGTTCAAAAATACTACGAGTACATCCAAATATTATTTTATCCTCGTTTTTCACCAAATGTTGAACAAAGATATAATGATACTCGGAGGTACTTAGGAAGTGTTTTCGAACACAGCCTTGAAAGTTACTCAGGTTCTTTTTTAGGATAATTTTGACAAAATATATCAAGGTCAGGTTTATCGGAGAGCTTCCCCTTTTATAAACTCTAATTACTTAATGTTTTTTAGAGAATTCGCTATAGCATTGTGTTCGAAGATTTATAATTATATTCATTAAGGGTGTGATTCATTTTCACGTTCACACGCTGTAAGCACCAGTTTATCTTTGTTATCAAATATTAATAGAGTCCGACCGAAATCACATTTTTACCTCCGGGCGAAACTGAAAACGAATATTCGGTTGCCATTCAATTTCGGCCGAAAACGAAACCGAAACCGAAACTTAGATAAGTCTTATTGAGAGAGAGAGAGAGAGAGAGAGAGAGAGAGAGAGAGAGAAGCTAACAGAGTCACATTTTTTTCGGCCGAAATCGAAATCGACATTTTTTAAATTAATTTTACAGAGACTATGATTTTCAGAAATCATAACAAATTTATGTACTCTTTAAAAAACACAAAATTTTATCAAAATATCTAACTATAATAATATAATAATATTGCATCTTCAACTTTTAGAGAAATCAAATCACAGTTATTATTAGGATCACATCAAAGTTTGTACTCAAATTGTCTTAAGCTTAAACAACGAGTTAATAATTAAAAATATTAAAATCAAACAGTTGTTTTTTAAACGCTCGCCGGCGCGTTGCAACTTGCACAGTTTCGGTTTACCTACCGAAATTTTCTCTTAATTTCGGCCGAAATCGAAATCAAACTGAAATCACCCTGATTTTTTTACCAAAACTGATCGAAACCGAAACCAAAATTTCGGTCGGACTCTAAATATTAAACAATGACAAATGGTGGTTATTGTTAGTGCTTAAAAGCGCTGAAAGCGCAAAATGGACCGCATTCTACTAGGTTTCTGAATAATTGCTGCAGCCACATTGAATGGTGGTGTCATAAGCGAGAAATAATACGTTAAAGTTTCTTGCATGCTATTTATAAACGAAGAAAATTTGAGACAAACAAAATAATGAGACCGCTTTAATATAAAAAATAAAAGAGATTCTTATCTCCCCTGACAGTTAGTAAATAGTTGTAAGATGAAAATAGGCTACACATGCGCATTAAGTAAACGCTGGTAAACGTACCTCACACTTAAAACATATACCTATAAATAGAAGAGGAATTGAATATTGAATCTGGGTAGCGATCATGTAACTTTTTCTTTAGAGCGGAAACATAAAAAGTGAAAATTTTTAAGTACAAAAAATGTTCACTTTTCACGTTTTTCCGCCCTGGGGAAAAAGAGTTACATGATCGCTACTCCCTGAAGCCAACATCTACGAGAGTTCAGAAAGCTATAGTCCCAATTGACTGTAATGCACATGTGTCATTCCGTTTTCCTCCGTTTCACTTTGTTGTTAACGTGTGAGGAACACACTAAACAAATGTACAACTCATACAGACGACAGCCTGAGCATACGCATTGCGAGCATTTCGGACTCTCTAGCGTTCTCTCTCGAACAAATGTTGATTTTCAGGCTCGATACATGGACGTCGTGGGCAATTCTCTTTTCATTTATATATGTTCTAAGATTTCACGTGCCTTTTACGATTATTTCCCGTCAGAGGGAGGAAGGATAGTTTATGAGAGTATTTTAAAACGATTTCATTACATATTTCGTTTTATCCAAATTTATTTACAAATGGAATACAAAAAATTTCAACGTGTTATTTCTGGCTTATGACGCCACGACCCAATACAATGGCGACTATACTCAGGAGCCCCTTAATGGAATTCATACGAGTATTTTGCGCTTCCATAATCTCTTTAAAACAATATGAAGGAACATAATTATATAACACGAACTTGTTATTAAATTAAAAATATGAATTAGAGAGATATAAAGCTATACCAAAATACTTGTAAATACTGTATCTTAATAAGTTATATATTATTTAAAAATCTGTGTTATATGGTGTCTCATGTTTTTGCATTATTCGAGTACTTCTACATTATATGAATACTTCTGAGTATACATTCGTAAATCGATTAACAACAAATATACATGTAAGAAAAATTCGTAAGCATCACAATATCTTACTTCATTCCATTGTAAGATCAATAATATATTTAGCGTATTTGGCGCTAATCTTAAAATGTTATTTATACATATGGCAATAACAAAGGCAATCAACATAGAGAATACATTAGTTATCAAACTAATGTATCAGTTGTGAGCTTTCTACAACAAACCATTACCTAAGCTTAAGTCTTAAGGCATAAGAAATTGACCAATCATAATCAATTATTCTTTTCACATTCGACTGTGATTGATCAATTTTTTACGGCTTAAGACTTTAGAAGTAACGGTTTATTGTCGAATGTATTATTCGAAAACAGTTTGCCGTGTCATAACAAGTCATAGAGTTTTACAAAATATTATACTTAATAAATATCTAGCATATTCGTATCTGTATCTAATAGATAGTAACATAAAATTTCATAAATTTTATCATTTTCTTCCATGCGCTTCTGTATGATACAGAATTTATTACGTTATGTACAAATGTCGATCACCTAATGTTTAGTACAAACAATTACTTTCCGAAAACAACGTTCGTCTCGTATAACTTGATGCAGAGTGATATTACTAAATTATACAATTATATAAAATGATCGGTTTTCATAGAATTCGCAACATTATTGTATCATTTTTCCGTTATCACAGATTGTTTTGGTAGCAGACCTATTTGCGATATCACGTTCTAGAGAAGGCCTACAATGGACTAGAGCATCTTAGCAGAAACTGCTGGGACTCTGCATTAAACTGTTTAAACCGCCATCAAGTTTCCAGCGTTGGAAAGAGTCTTGTTAATACGAAATAGGCTACATCGTAGTTATTCCAATATGCTGTATGTGCCGTTACAGTATACAAATAATTTCTTCCTAAGCCAACCGCACGAAGCACATAATCCAATCGTTGTGCTAATTCTAATGACGCAAAAAATATTTGTAAATAATTTATGATGCAAAGAAGGTTTCTATACGTTGTAATAATTACCTTGACCTGGACGGATTGGTGGATTTGAATCTGGTGTTGGCGAAGATGGACCTTCTCTAATGTTCCAACCACCTCGTACTAAATCCCAAAGACTCCAGCCCTTCTCTGCATTACGATTGGGTGGACTATCCACTGGACTATCATCTTTATCATCATTTTCTATTGATACATATAATAACTCTATATTAAGTATTAAAAATTTTTGTTCGTTTATAACTTAGTTGATCTGTATTTAAATTAGTTAACTCTATACTATTTTAAATAGTCTTATTGTCAGTTCAGATTTTTGAAAGTCGTTATATTTTCTAGGAGGAAATCAATATCTTTTTGAAGAATTAAGTATATTAACCCCTCTATAGAACACATATTCTTTGCGTCCATTTTACAAATATGAAACATTTTAGTTCATTGGTTTTTTGCATAAAAATTATGATAACTCGTTACTTGTCCCATTTTAATTTAGATCAATTTTGAACTGAATGTTTATTGCAATAACTGCATAGTAATATATGTCTATGTAAAAGTATTAATAGTTTACATACAAAATAATTGTTAATTATATATCGATATTTTAGAAGACAAATACGAATTAGAAGACAAAGTCAAAAATACAAAAATATCATTTTAAAAAACATAAAAAATTAGTTAGACTTTATATTTCGAACTTCAAAACACATGTCGTAAAAGATATTTAAATATCTTAAGAATAGGCTGATAAATCAAATACCTGTAGGTGGTAGAGTCGGATCGACGTTGTTCAGTGATGAAGGCGATTGTGGTATTTGCTGACCATCGATTCCTCCGTATGGTGGTATTAGAACTGGCTCGATTTTACTGTAACCCCTTTCCAAAAGCGGTTCCATTCTATAAGCCACTGGGTCGGACCAGTGAAATATGTTATAGAATCTTTTACATAAACCTTGCGGCATCACATCTAATCTGTTGGATGGAGTACGAGTGCGCAGAGCTAAAAACACGGACAACGGCGAACCCAAGCAAAACAAATTTTCAATCTGTAAATGGGAAAACAATTTTCACTTGGTACAATTCCAATAATTAGAAATAATTTATTGCAAATTTTGTAAACGGTTTAAAATTTAAGCTCTATTGACTATTTTCCAAAAAGTCTGAAAATTTTTTCGAAAATTTTATATTTCTCTAAAAATGATATTAAATATTCTTTAACTTTTCGCTAAAAATATTGCAAAATTATTACAAATACGCGAAAATTAGTTTTTCTATATTAATTTTTTAAATAAATGGTTTTAATATATATGAAAATATGATATTATGTTTTTATTAGTACATTATAATTAATAATATATTTAATATTAATTATTTTTCTGTATACGTGTTCCATTCTTTGTATATCTTTTTTTGATCAGATATATTACAACTATATGTCTATTAGCATTATATATTCGTGGATCGTCGAAGGAGCAGTTCCCATACGATCGCAGAGATCAAGCACGCTATGTTGGGGTACAGCTTAAGATGGGTGACTGCTTGGAAGCACTATGAAATTAATTACCGAATTCAGGGATGTTTTTTTTAATTATAATTTTGTCGTGTGAAAATAATACTTATTTTAGCAATAAAACTGAATTAATTAATTTTATTTTTCTGAAATTTCACCAAAAAATGTTCCAAAACGAAAGACAATTTCAGCAAAATTTCAGTGGAGTTTCAACGAAATTTCAGCGAAATTTTTCCACCATGATATTCATATTCTAACGAAATGCTTTCTTGAAAGCAACTTTAGGACTCCAATTAATTAATTACTTTTAATCATTTTATAATTAGAGATAATTATTTATTATAAAAATTGTTTACTAGTAACAAGAAAGTTGTTTGTAAAAATCAATTTTATACTTGTTATGGACTATGTGAAAATTATTTATATGAAAAAAATTTTACTTAAAACAAGTAAATTTCTTTCCATGTAATTGCTTACAGGAAATTGCAATCCTTGCAATAAAACTTCTTGCGCCTGCGGACATGAGAGTCGCGTGTCAGGTCCTATCCAGCCTGTAACTATGTCATATACAATCACACATCCTAGAGAGTGCGCTAAAATTGAAATCTTTCCTTGCCAACCGGGATGCCGACTCGCAAACATACAGTATAAACTATTTAACTCTTTTTGTAATCCAGCTCGAACTTCAGCACCATACAGAGGACTTGTATAATACAAAATATCCATTGCTGATGTATTAAGCAAGTGACGTATGCTTAATACACTGTAAGGTGTAATTGCGTCTACTATATCTGAAAGAAGAGGTTGCATATTCGGTAAAATTAAGTAAATGTTAGTGCTGTAAAGTATGTGTATTTTACCTCCATCTAACTTTAACGATGATCGCCATTCAACTGGAAAGAATTCTACTCTGTGTTTAGAATTTGGAAAGTATTTTTGCTTAAGCCAATCCACGCAATCTCTAAAACTGTTAATTTATTGATACTTAAAAAAAATATTATTTTATAAAAATATAATACCCCATACAAAATACAGTATTATACAAAATGTTCTACGAAAAAAACTGACAAACTTCTAAAACATATTACAATATAAATAATATCAATTCTTTTCGCTCGTATAACTTAGAACGAATTAATAAATAGTAAAACTCAGGTCAATATATTAAACGAGCTATAGTTGGGTGTACTAAATAATATTTATTAATTACAAATTATAATTTTCCGACGATAAGTATCAACGGTACGTTTCGACTATACTTAGTCCTTATCAGCCGCAATATTTCTAAAACATGTTTTTGGAGACCATCCTAAACAAAAAAGATAGAAGTAAAGATGTAGAAGAATTTATCCGAAAGTAAAATTTCGAATATTAACGAAAATACAATTGGCACCGCACCGTTTACCTGAATAATTTAGTTATTATTTGACCTATTAGTCCGTTCTACAATTGCGTAGTCGAATATGAGAATATTCTACTGTGATTGGTCAATTCTTGCAACTACAACCCCTTATAACTACGCTTACATGATTGTAAAAAAGATTTTATAGTTATGTACCTATATTGTAGATGACGTTCACATACAATTTAATTATAGATTATACTACTTAAAGTGTAGATTAAAGGGGCTTAGAAGGCAGCGCGAAAGACAGTACGCAAAAAATAATTTAAAATAATAATTTTTTAATTATCTTAGTTCAAATTTAAAAAAAGAACTAACAATCGTACGTTTCGGTTCTAGTTTGAACCATCTTCAGCGAAAATTATAAATGTGATAAATATAAGTTGAAGAATGGATTAATTCGTACAAAAGTAGTCAATATTTGAACCATTACTAAGTCCATCTGCTACAATGACGGAGGATCGTAGACGTTGAAACAATTCCTTGTTACACACAAGCCAGTTCCTAGACTGAATGGAAAGGATTGTATAATACGTGAACTTCAGCCCATTGCAGCAAACGCACGTACAACATAGATAACAAGATTATTAATTGTCAAGAATTATAATACAAAGTAATATTGACAGATTCATGCGACGGTCAGAAGTAAAATAAAAGTAGATAGATTATACTAATTTTAAAAAAACCTTACTTAAAAACTTTAATTGCGTTTTTCTCAGAATGATGCTTTCAAAATGTATTAAAAAATTAATCCAAATGCTCTGAAATCTTGCACAGTTATTATCAATTGAATTATTAAAAAAAAAATACCAGTGGTTTTTGCTATAACTTACGTACTTTTTCTGTAATCTATACTTTTACATTGAATTTTAACATGAAAATTGAACTGTTTTTCTCACAACATGAATTATTTTCACATTTTTAAATATTTTTTTTAATCTGACAGGTATTTCTTTAATAAATTTAACGTAGATTAAAAATAATTAATCAAATTTTTGATACAGCATACTTCAGACCAGTGTATGCCTTTATCGTGTATAAGCCTCCAAAAAACGTGCTGTAACGTCATTATTTTGTTTGCTAGGAGCATAATTGTTATACGTTTTGTACATCCAGATAAGAGTAGTAAATAAGTACAAAAAGATTTTTTGTATCATGTATAGCTATTTATTAATAAACTTCTAAAATAAGATATGATTTTGAGGCCTCCTGAATGAACTAACTTCAAATCGAATTTAATCGATCAATTAATCGCAGATATAACTCTTATGGAGAAAAATTACAAACACTTACAGTGTGTGTGTTGTTGTTCTATTTTCTATTTCGTATACATTTTGATCATAATGACGCATGCGTATGTAATTATAGAACATGCAAATATGTCACTAATGCGATATTTATTAAATTGATATTTATTATTTACTTATTTAAATAAAAAATTGAATTTTTCTTGTTAATAATTTTTAAATAAATTTATAATAATTTCTTTTTTAATAAACTAATAGAAGAACAAGTGACGGTAAAAACTTTCCGGAATTCACTCAAAAGAATGTTTTTAACGACATATGTTAAGATTAAGGTCATCAAAGATGCTTCCCCTAAAACCAATAATTATCAAAATTTGTTCTGCCTCTCAAAGATCTCTGTTGCTGACGAAAAGTCAGCAAAATTCATTGTTGCCGGTGAAGGATGCAAAAACTGTATTTTCGTTAATTCAGAATGTCAAAAAAGATAATTATACTTCAAATATATAGAAATAAAAATAGTTAGCATTCTCGATCATTTAGAATAAGTCCATTAAAAAATGCGCCTATTAATATGATTAGTGGCTGCAGAACATTTTAGAAATTTATCAATTTGTTTACGGAACACTCTCTTCTGTATATTACAAAAAATAATTATTATTTTTATACCATGTGGTATTACGGATAATTTTTCCTGTATCTCGCTTTTGTCCTATTCCATGAACGACAAATACTAGATGATCAATATCACGTGGCTTGTCGTCCATATTTGTACGCGTTTTATAGCCTCTTTTTAATCGATAACCTGTTGCTGTCAATTTAGAGTAGAAAACAAATGTATTGAAATAATACATAAAAATACGAATGGTTCTATTTTTATTATTATTTAGGTTTAATTTTTATTATTATTAATCCTGAACTTACTTTTAGCAAAACCCAACTTTGATGTAACGCTACGCATTAATTTGGTAGGTGTATATTCACTATATAATGTCACATCGTTAACCGAGTGCCAATCAACGTGAAACTCGGAAAACTGCTCAGTATGTAACACTGAAAACGCGATAAGTTTTAAAATTTATGTAAGGACATGCTCTACACAAGTAAGAAAATCAAGAAAATGAAAACAATGAAAAGAGTACCTTTATAAGATTGAGGAGGATTTGTATCACACGTAATGATATTTTGATTGCTGCTTTCCTTTTGGAATAATTCAAGATGTACCTTTTCTATTACTTTGGAATGTTCTGTTTCCAAGGGTATCCAACTGCCATCATAATACCATGTACCCCTCATAATTTCCCATTCTTCACCTTCAATAAGAATTTACAAAGGTTACTATATTTGTACGAATTAATAATTTGAGTGCCTTGCGCGCGCGCGTGTATGTATGTGAAAGAGAGATCAAAGTAAATAATTTTTATATAAACTATAAACCTAAACACTCGCTACTTAACTTTACTAAGGCGATGTTCCAAAGTAATAATCTTTTTAATGCTTCTATTGATAATACTCCTAACTTTCACGAAAAATTTGAAAGAACATACAGAATTTGTTAATATAAAAATTACAAAATAATACTTTTGAGGCTTCCACAGATGTTTTTTTCACGGAAGTTACACGGTTTACAAATATTATCTTTGCGTCTTAATTAATACATCGTCAAATATGCTTACATTTTGTGAACATTGTAGTTCACAATTGGCATTTAACGATGTATCGAGAATCAAAACACGGAGATAACGTGTAAAATACTACCTTAAATTACAAAATATTGCATTTCTAAATAGCCCATTATTAGTAATTTAAATAGTTTACACTTGTACAATACACATATTACAAAGCGAGATATATAGCGAGCCAAAAATTTAAACCCATTAACTGAAAATATCTACAGTATAAAATAAAATCAAATTTTATCTTATACAATTCTTAATATATCATAATTTAACATATTTTTATTATTTAATTTTTTTACAATAAAATAAAAAATAATATAAAATGTTTGAAAATTCTAACAAAAAGTTTTTACAAAAAGAATAACAGAACAGTAGATACTTTTTTTCGTCAAAGTAATTTACATTTAATCTCACCTTTACTCTCTAAATCTGAATACGTGAATAGTCACTAATTATCCAGTGATATACTTGGCACTGATAATCAGTGAAGTTCAACTAAAAAAGGAAGAATGTTTGAGCATTATATAACTAAAATACTAATATTTGCACGTTAATTTTAATTTTCCAATACCATATTCATTGAGTTTAAGCACTAAAGGTTAGTTAGATCACATAATAAAGATTAGCTAGGTTAGAGATCTCATATCTAATTCACTGATTACCAGTGGCATACTTGGCACTGATATCAGTGATTATGCGCTGATCTTCATATTTAGAGAGTAGATATACTTAATCACTTCTTTTTTTATTTTTTCCAAAACAATAACAAAATTATGAAACAATTACAGATTATTCTAAATCACGTTTAAAAATAATACGACAAATTCGGTGACGGTTTACTATCTAGATCATGTTATTTTAATAAACACTAGATTTTTTAATCTGTGCTTTAATAAAAATATATGGAAATATATTACAAAATAAATTTTGTAATAGAAATTGAGCATCATGTGCTCATATGTACATAAATGTAACAGAAATTGAGCATCATGTGCTGTCATATTATCGCAACAAAAACATAGCAAAACTCGAGCATGGCTTACCGTCATAACGTTACTGCAAAATTATGCAGCAGAAATTACGCACACAATATCTTATCTATTAATAATATAATTTGTTGTCATTTAATCATAAAAATATAGCAAAAAAATTATGTTTAATTAATAAATTAATGTAATAAAATTTATTAATTTATATTCTTAGTGATTTCAGCTGAGAACAATGGTGTGCACACACTGATGCATATTAAAATTCTTTAATTAAATCATATTCCCAGTGTACTGATGAAAACATCGATATAAGGAAGATAAGTTGTTAATCATATAGTCAAATAAATAAAATACAATTTGCGATTATTGTATCACACGCGTACAAATAAAACAATTAAAAATAATTTTTAACTGTTAATTGTGCCATATAATTCCGATGTGATTGCACAATTTCATATTTAATAAGTAATTTATACCAAAATCATCTCTAACTGTTTGACTTGGGAACGTGGAAGTTTCAAACGGTATTTTTTTTATGGTGGACTAAGATCTAAGATGATTACGATTAACTTTTGCTTATATTACCATTTGTTATTAGTGCCCTGAATATGGTCTGATTAGAAGTCAAAGCATTTGCCATTATATAGTATTTCCTCCATCTAAAGCAATTTAAAATATTTCCGTTGTTTTTAATAATACGACAAAATGTTAAATAGAAAGATTGTTTTGAAGGAACAAATATTATCACACTTTTAACTATTTATCACTATTTTTTAAATAAAATTATATGATTTCTTTTACATAAGTAAAATTATCAACCCAAAAATTAATAGTTGATATTGAGATATATTATATACTATATTTTGACATAAAATATGCAAAAAAAATTAAAATATAAAAAAATATAAAATGTTTCGTTAACTATATTGACTTTTTGATAATTTCATTTTAATACTTTTGTTAACAGAATAACTTACGGAATCATATTAAGCGAAAAATTCATAGAATTCCATTTGTGGAAATAATTTTAAAATCTCGTAAAATAATAAGTATGAAAAAATATGCTACTTACGATAATATTTGCTCCTATGAGACAAACAACTTTTCTATTTTATATTTTATCACATTGTTATGTTGTTATTAAAAACAAGAAAAATTTTCTAAATACTCGAATTAAAGGAAGCGTCCTGTATATGCAATTTATAATATTAAAAATTAGCACGATTAAGATCCACTTTGGCTCATTAAATTATTTCTTTTATTTTTAACATTTGTTCCATGTATAAAATACAATGATAGTGCAGCAGAATTTTGAACTAGAATTTTGATGCTACTTATGACTAAATAAAAATCTTCTTTCAACTGGAATATATATGTATATATAATAGAATCAAAACTATTTAATTCTTGTCATCAAAGTACTATCATTCAACAATGATAGACATTGCCAATAAATAAAATTTGTCATAAAATGTGAAAATTCTTATTTCGCGGCGTAAAGTAATTTTTTTGCTAGAAATCAATTTACGAGATAAAGTAATTAGTCAAATCGTTCCCGTTACTCGTAACAGTTTAAATTTCATTGTGTGCCCATTATGAATATATTTACTTATCAAATTAATAAGTGTATACATTTACTAAATTAACGCTATGATTGTGACATAAATAATAAATAACTAATATATTTTACTGAGAGCTCTGAATAAATTCCTTATTACAGCGATAGAATGTATTGTCTGCGTTATATTTGTTTCACACATGTTGCGAGTCATATAATAGGCATAGTCAATACGAATTGGCTATAATAACTTGAAGGACAAAGTAATCTGTGCAGTATAAAGACATACATTACTGCATGCACAATGGAAAAATATACAGAAATCTAAGGAGGCATTGAATCATTATTAAGGCATTCATGGATATTTGTATCAATTGTCGATTCATTATTATTGCGGCACTGTTATTTTCACGTAACCCAGCAATGTCTACAAAGTTAGCAAGCACTTGTGCTCACTTGCATAAACCTGTGTTACACGAGTTGACTTTGGCAATAGGTAAAAGTAATTAGTAAATAATGCAATGTGGTGTAAAGAATAGAATACAACTAAGAGGGAATACAACTAAAAGGGAAATAAAATATGTGACATATTCACCTGGCCAATATATCGAAACACATTTCATATTATCTATTTCGACATCGTACATGCCACCTCTAACCACAATTTTTTCAGCGGGTGGCAAACCGTTTGTTCCATCATTACTTTCGCTAATTAAATTCTGACGTTCTTGATAAATTCTCTCAATTCTTAAACTGTCGTATCCGCAAAATTCGTTCCACCTTTTGTCAACGCCGTCTTTATAAAACCACCGTATTTCTTCCGGGGTCAAAGGCTCGGCGTAATCTGCTTCACTCACGGCATTAGTTTCTATATTGTTCTTTGGACTCGATTCCACTATTGCTTGGTCATCATCTTTGTGTACGAGACAAAAATTGAATCATTACACATCTAATTTCAATAATTAGCAATTGTATTAACAAATAATAATTTCACACCCTCGGATTGTTATCGTGCATAAATTAGTTTTTACAAAAAGAAAAAGGTAGAGATAAGTCAGTATTAAATAAGTCCAAATAATTTATACCTTTTAAAGTATCGACATGTTACGAGAAAAGATGCTCATGAAAACAAATGTAAATATAAAAATCTTTTAAATACAAATAAACATTTACGCAAATGTTTACACGATCTTTTCTATAATTGATATTTTTGGGAGATACTTGTGTATTGTTGTAAAAAAAAGCCTAAATAGATAAATACACTCGATCTATGTATATCAAATGAGAGAGACACAAATAAATTTTAGAATACTTGAAATCTAACGGAAGAAATTTGCTAGCATGCTTGATAAACTGTGCAACACGCTAAAGCGCGCGTGCACTCCCAAGGATCTCCCAATTTAAATATCTCGCGAGAGAGAATACACAGCGTCTACTCGCGATAACAAATGACTGCGCAAAGAAAACTGATTAGTACAAGGACTCGGTAATTCTTTAATATAATTAGTTTTTACTTTTAGCTCTTCGCTGGAGATCTACAAGTGTAGAAACTGACTTTACATTAAAGGAAAAAAAAACATAAAAAAAAAGCGCTTACCAATCAATTTTCTCTGTCAATGGCTGCGTTCAGAAGACTCAACAGTTGAACGAGAGCTCGCTGTTATCGGTGTAATTCCTCCTCTAAAATCTCTAGATGATCCAATCAGACGTTTAGATCTCTAGAAGAATAGCAGCGAGCACTTACTTAGCGGACTGTCAAGTCCGCTGAACGCTGAACGCGCCTAAAGCGAGCGTATCAAACGATCACGTCACGTGGATGTCTCGTGTGATGTCTTACTGCTGTACCTTGGTAGGATTCTTGCTCCATAGGCAACTCCATCGGCGTCTCACTGAACGGATCGACCTCGCTCAGATGAATGGACATCCCGAGCTGCCCGAGTCGAGAGCTGTTGGGCAAGCGGCGACTTATTGTCAGAACTCGAGCACGCTCAAGGTTCGTCAGCTTCGTGAGTTGAACAAACGAGAGCGATAGTGGTCGCCGCGCGTGGGCAGCGATCACGAGTCTATGACAGACGCGACTCTTGTCGCAGAGCTGTCACCCTCGCGCTATCTCGATGACGAATCGACGACGGAGATGAACTTTGCACGAGCGCGAAGAAAAACGTGAGACACGCCAAACATAAAACGGAAGAGAGAAAGAGGGAGAGAATCATGGCAAGGAATATTCCGACGATTTTCGTCTCTAGCGCAAATTACAGCTGCAGCGATATAAATCCCGCTGGCGAATCTGGCGATCGAGTCGAGAGCCACATTATCTCGCTGTCTCGCTGCTTCAGTGGCGGGCACAAGAGTCCCAAGTCTCCCAATATTTGCCAAACCGCTCAAACGAGACCGCAATGACCGCAATGACCGCATGCGCGCGCGTACGTGCGTTATCCGGGGAAATCAGAATTCAGAAATGAATAAAGAACGATTCGATGCAGCGACGCGACGATCACAATCATAATCGTATACTCAGGTATCGTATCCTCTCCTCTCCTCTCCGACCATTATCGTGTACCTCACATCGTGTATCGCACTCGCTTGCGCGCCTCATACGATACCGTAGGCCGTAAGTATACCAATTTATGCTGCCGCGACTTTTTGGTCGGAAGTCGGAACACCTCGTCACACGGCCACACTTCGCAGTGTTGAGTGTCAGTAGTGTCACCCTGATCACAGTAATACTGGTAATACTGGTAATACTGGTAATACTGGTAATACTGGTAATGGATGATAGCGACCGACAACAGCAACCAGCTGATTCAGTGTTTGGCATTATCGCGCGATACGCGGTATCGATATGTAGGTATGTGTATTTAGCGGTGTGCACCAGGGTGCACTACTGCACTGTGCACGTTGATGCACCGCGGCGCGGGTTGCGGAGTGCGGACCAGTGACGTATGTACACGTATGTCAATATGTCATATGTGTGCAACCTCCGCCTCTACTCCCTCATCTTCCTATGCGACATCACAAAAAATATACGTATGTATGTACTAACGAGAAGAGCAGGAGCAAGCTTTGTCCAGAGAAAAATATGAGAGCAGCCAATGCGGCCATCTCAAACTTTTTCGCGTCATGTAATCATGTTTCGAAGCGCACGCAGAAAGAGACCAACCTGTAACCTGTAACCATAAAATGGCCGCTGCCGCGCCCTACTGCCCCCTGACAAAGTCGATGTAAATTACATAGCAAGGCTGTCCACTTTTCAAGGCTGCAGATGATAAACCGATATTACCTTACTATGTAGTTTACGTCGACTTTGTCAGGGGGCGGTAGGGCGCGGCAGCGGCCATTTTGCGGTTACAGGTTACAGGTTTTCAAGTTTTGAGTCGTCATCTCCTCTCACTCTGTCGTGCCGTCACTTTTGCTCTTTTGGTTTGGCGCGCAAAGTTGTCTGTTGTTCGCGTTCTCTCCTTATCTTAACGCGTTCACGTTTCATTTGTTTCGTTTGCAGGAATTCGACGGACAGCCCGAATCAGATTATCCGCTCTGGATGAGGTGGGCGTCGTTACTCATTTCATAAATAAGTGAAACTTGTCATTATTTATTAACCTTTTATTCTTTCGCTGACGCGCGTTACCCCGCTCTGTCGTCGCACCGCTTTTGGCAATAAACAATAAAATTGAATTTTTTGATGCCAAAGAACAACCTTTTATCGTCTTACAATTAAATACAATCTATCGCGTTCTCGTTTTATTTATGAAATATCGCGACACAATTAAATACGAGTTAATTAAATGTGATTATATCGAGACTATGTTGAATAAAGTATGATAAAGCCGCGCGATTGTTATCCCAGTGATTAATTATAATTAGTAATTTAATTGTAATTAGTAATTTATTTGTTTTTGCAAACAGTTGTAACACGAAGAAATGGCAATACACACAAAAGAACAAATAAAATAAAAGCCGGACCGATGTCAGGAATGACAGCGTAGAGGATCGCGAGCCTATATAGGTGAGCATTTTATAATTTATTTATTTTATTATTTGCTATTGGGCTATTGGTGAAAGTAATTATATTTTAAGATTGTTTTAGTAAAATATTTGTAATATATTGTGTACAAATATATATAAATATTTCAAAATATTTAAGATATTTATAATCGATATACAATTTTTTTTTTAATTACATTTTATATAAAAAATGTAATTTCAAATTACGAATATAAGATAGACTAGTGCTGTACTACAATTTTGCTATAGCGTATCGTATGTGAGTGCAACCCACCTAATAAAGGGATCCAATATGACTGGTGAGGAAGTAAAAGAAAAAATTTGAAAATCTGAAAGGAGGAATCACATCGCGTGATTCCAGTGGAGCAAGCATTAATGTTTACTTACAATAAAAGTAGCCTTCCCTTCTCGTTTATTCGAATTATTTTATTTCGATTTTAAACTAATAATTAGAGAATACAATTAATCTAAAACATTGAAAAGCTCATTTTCATCAAGATATTTTTTTGAACAATGAACAATTATTTCAATAGACATTTAATTGAAAGTGATTTTAAAAATCTGTGTGCGTAACAAGCATCTTTTAAATCATTGATTATTTTGAGTGTTATTTTAATTTGTAATTCATGCTTATATATATGTTACAGAATCATCATAGCTACGTGGTCGATAACTACTAGTACGCATCAGTCGGTGAGTGATAAAATATTTTATTAATATAAGGTAATGAATCTCTTAAAAATTATGTAGGATGTACGTTTATACATATATCAACATTGTTACACATTCGTATTACGAATGAATATACAAAACTGCATAAATCCATTGCCTTAAAATGAAAAAGTTATGATAAAACATTATGATAGATTTAAATTGCCTATACGGTCAAAGCTGGATCTTCATTGCTTTAAATAATTCAAACTTGAATTACTAATATACACTATATATGCGAGGTAATATTTTTCGTAATGAATTTATTAGCAGTTTCAACATATTGACGTCTTTATAATATGATGCTTGATGATAGCGTTAAATTATTAAATTGCTTGTCAATCCCGGATCTATCTCTATCTCAGATATCCAGATATCCGGATATCCAGATAGTTGTCAACTCTAATATATAGTGTATATTAATAATTCAAGTTCGAATTATTTAAAACAATGAAGATCCAGCTTCGACCGTAATAGGCATTTTAAATTTCTAGTATTGATTGTGTTTCTCACATATGCGGTCTAAAATAAAGATTCTTAATATTGATTATGATAGATATTTTATCTTGGATTTCTTTTTATTATTGGTGACTTTTATGATACGGAAAACATTTGCGTCTCAAAAATTTTGTTGAAATATCTAAAAATTTAAATAGCTGCTAATGTATCGTAAAAAGAAGACCGCCGATTCCCTAATTTTTCGTATACGATACTTTTCGAGAATAGGGGCCTATATGGGATGCGTGGATAACATTGTGCAAACTGTGATATTTAAATGAAAAACATATCTATGAATTTTTACAAAAATTAATATTATTTATATAAATATATAAATATACATATTATACATTCATATTATCTATAAAATGTATACTATACAGTGTACGTATACACTCTGATTCTACTTTAATAACTATGTTGCATTCGTTTGTGACATACATGATATGTACATACATATAGTCTGTATATTTATAATGTATACCTGTACATATAACTATTATACGTTTCTATTAAATTAATGTTAATACTAAATTAATATTAAATATTAATTAATATTATCTTTTATTATATTTTACATACCGTACAAGAAATGTTTTTGTTACTGAGGGACGCATTTTTTTTTACCTCGAACGTCAAAACATCTAGTTCCAAAACTGATATATATACACACACACGAGCGTTTGTGTGTGTGTGTGTGTGTGTGTGTAATGGTTGTCCATTTTAATCCATCTAATAGAATATCTTAAAATCCTTAAGACAAATCTGTTCCAGGCAAAAGTTCAGTTATTAGAGAAAAAGAAGATAATGACCTTTTAGTTAATCTTGAAAAAATGTCAGGTCAAAGTCACCAAAAGTTTTCTAATGGAATTATATCATTTTTTTTACATATTATAATTCCTCTAATTATTCTGCATATAAAAGTATTAAGGTAAAGATATCGAAAAATCAATATAGTTTTCGAGTTATTTTATACTTTAGGACTATTACAAAATGATATAAGCTGCATAAGCATAGAATAAGGCCTATTAGGCATAAGACCATCTATTGCGGGATTCTCTAAACGTTTTATCGACAATTATCGCTATTGTTAACTAACGATAGCTAATGAGTCCCACTCTTTCTTCTAGGATTGTCCTGCCATTGGCTGTCGCTAGTTAACGATAGCGACAATCATCGATAAGACGTTTAGAGAATCTCACTACTGGAATATCTGGATCAATGAACAGCCTAAAGCCTATTCTATATTAGACGTAAGTCGAGTGCAAGTTTGTTGCGACAGTCAACTGAAGCGTTGATTTCAAAATGCAAGCTTCAGATTGGCAAACTTGCGATTGACTTGTGTCTAATATAAAATGAGCTTTACGTTTATTGATTCAACAGTCTTATCTATGCTTATGCAGCTAATATTAATTTAGTATTAATATCATTTTAATATTAACTTAATATTAACATTTTAATATTAACTTTAATATAACATTAATTTAATAGGAACATAGTTACATGTATGTACATCCAAGGACTTCTCAATTCTTTCCCTCGGTTAACTTTTTTAAAACTTCCACATATTCAAGTTATTTCGTCTTTACGTCGAATTTAGTTGTAAACGGACATAAGGTTTAGTCTTGTCGTTAATCGCGCACGGACTATGAGCATTAATCTAGAAGAGTGGTCATTTCTCAGTCTTCGAAAATTTCTGAGAGAAAGAATCAAAGTCCTTGGGTGTACAGCCGGTCACAGAAAGGTTGCAACATTTTTTTTTCGATAGGTTTCGGAATGCAGCTTGCTCACGAGCGATTGACTCTTATTCATGGATCCACAAATAAGATCCAATCGCTCGGTGAATAAGTCCAAAATTATGGATTCTTCGATATCTCTACCTTAATACTTTTATACGCAGAATAATTTGTAGAATTACATATTACGTAAAAAAAAATCTGTATAATTCCATTCGAAAAACTTTAGATAACCTTGACCTGACCGTAAGGATATCTTCTCAAGGTTAATCAAGATCACTATCGTCTTCCTTCCTAGTAACTAAACAATTTTTGTTTGGAACATTTTTGTCTTAAACTTAATTAAAGACTTAACAGTCTTCCCCTTTTTTAAATTTAAGAATTTTGAGATATTTTACTAAGTAGATTAAAATAATTAATATATAATCTTCTATCATTCATATTTTACTCAATCATTAAACTCCACGGATGATCAGGTATAATACCATACTGTATATCCAATAAACGTTTCTTGAGCATCTGATAAATTGCTTCAGGTTGTTCTGTCGTTGGTATATGCAATTCTTGACCTTGGAAGTAAATATAAGATACAGGACTGACCACGCACGCTGTCCCTGCTCCGAATATTTCCAACAGCTATAACAAAAAAATTAATTGTAATAATAGACAATATGCTAAGAGAAAGAAGAAAGAGGAAAAACAATGTTGCGTACGTAAATCTTACCCTATTATCTGAATTTAATTGTATAATCTCTTTCATCGTAATAGATCTTTCCGTAACTATATACTGATTCCATTGCCTAGATATAGCTAAAAGCGAATTTCTTACAACTCCGGGTAAGATCAAACCATTTAAAGGTGGTGTAAGTAGTTCCCTTTCTGTATAAAATAACATAGGAATAGTAATCGGATTTCTAAACTGAATCATTAAGTCAAGTTATTCTTTTTTATGACTCTTTTCACAAACATTTTATAAAATTCACCAAAAGTTGCTTCTTACCTCCGTTATTATTTATACAAACAACGAAGACGTTCATAGTGCCGATTTCTGTAAGTTCATTGTTTTCACCGTACAGCCACAATACTTGCTGTAAACCTTTTTCAGTGGCTTCTTGTTGAACTTGAATTGTAGGTCCATAATTGCTGCCTAATTTAGCATTACCACAACCGCCAGGCCATGCTCTCGTATATCTAGGATCTGCAAGCAGGGAAATCCCGACTTGCCGATCTGTAGCTTTAAAGTAAGATCCGACGGGAGATAGGATTACATACAATAAAGCTGAATCCGAAGTTGCGACTCCAAGTGTAGGCTATACAGGAACAAGTAAAATGCGCTTAAATCAGATTTTAGAAAAGATATTTTTTTCTTTTCCAGAAAAGAACTTTGAGAATTTTTATTAATTGTTCTGGGCCACGAGCGAACACACTTGACTTCTATATATATTTGTAGAGAAAATTGGAGGAAATAATAGTGAAATAACGGGAAGAAAGGAAATTGATGGAGAGTGAATATATTACCATACATGATATTAGCCAATTGTGTAAATAAGACATAGTTTCGTGTAGCTTCGCTGGTGAAATTCCTCCACTCCGTCGATTCATGTACAAATGCGTAGCTAGCGAAGGAACGCTCATAGTTTGACATTGCCTAATGGCTATGAGCGAAGCAGCGCTCCGAAACAGCTGATTACCCAGCAAACACAAATATGTATTGTTATATTGCTTTAATATTGGGTGTTAAACTTAATTCCTGCCGTTTTTCGTCTTCAAAATTGATTTGTTTCGAAGGGAAATACCTTAATCAAAGTATTATTAATAAAGTATTATTAATTAGTAATAAAGTAGAAAATGGAGGAAATTACTTTGATTAAGGTATTCATTCATCTTCCCTTCGAAACAAATCAATTTTGGAGAGGAAAAACGGCAGGAATTAAGTTTAACACCTAAGAGAACAGAATGTAACAGGTAATATAACATATATGTTACATGTAACGTACACGTTAGTTGTAATTTCTCACTTATTGGAAACTACAGCTGTATAATATAAATGTAACGCTCCCAGAAAAACTGAAAGATATGAAATTAATTAATCCAGTCTTATTGCTGAAAAACTTATCGATTAGCATAAAATTCCAGAATACACACGGTAAAATAAAAAAATTTTTTTCCCCTGAATTAGGGAATTAATTTCATGGTGTTATCACTATCCTAAGCTGTATCACATTTAGCGCTGCCTGATCTCGATAGTACGGAAACTGCTACTTCAATGATCCACGACCTAATACTGTAATGTTAATGCAAGGCTCAGTTTTTTGTGATATAATAGATGTCAAAAAGATGAAACACGTATTGTTCAAATATATTTCTTTCATAAATGAATCTGAAGATTTACATACGCAGAATAACATCCAGCTAGAATAATTATGTAATGAATTATACATATTATCATACATATTTTTCATATATCTTTCTGCTCGCTATCTATTAACGTAGGGGAAGGTTGGGTAGTATCGGACAGCGGCTAATATCGGACAAGAGTTGTTTCAAGCATTTTCCGCTGGAGGCAGCATCTGTGAAGCAATCGGCGTGTTGACTGAAGGGGGGAGTACGGCTGACGCCATATTGGGACAAATGGCAGTGTTGTTGACAAATGGTAATAAATTTTGTTTTATATATAGCTATTTTCAGTGAACGAAGATAACTTCTGGCTGTTGTACCTTGTTTGAAAGTAAGTATAAATAGGTTTTTAGTTTATTGTTAGAAACAACATTTATTATCCTTTAAGTTATAGGCTATAAATCTCGTTAGGCTTACTAATACGCAAGTGACAGCCAATTTTTCGTTGCGTGCTGTTCGGGTTGTATCGGACAACCTTTACGGTTGATAAAACTTAAATTCCTACGACATTTTTTTGTATTACAGGGCAATATGGGCAAATTACGTCATAAATGGGACAAAAAGAGTATGAAAGAAGCCATAGAAAAAGTTAAAATTAAGAAAACGACTATTAGAGAAGCAAGCGAAAGATATTCTGTTCCAAAAAGTACATTAGGTGATAAACTGAAAAGTTTTGCCGAAGGTAAAGAAATCGAAATTAAATATCCTTTAGGAAGAAAGCCAAAAGACTCACTGCATCGTCTGTGGTGAAACATTTGAAGAAGATTGGATTCAGTGCGATATTTGTAAAGGTTGGGCTCACGAAAATTGTGCCGATCTTGAAAATAGCAATCTTTTTTATAAATGTGATGTTTGTATCAAAAAAACTAAATAAGATGTGGTTTTTATTTTATTTTATTTTTTACAAAACAAAAAAATGTTAAATTTTCACAAACTGTTCATTTTATTGACTTGTTACGTTAAAAAGTGTTCATTTTCATTTATTGACTTATGTTACTTATATAATAATATAAAATGATAATAATAATATACAATAATAGGTAATTATTTATAGAATACGGGGGGCCTCACCTCTGATTTTGATTAAATTGAGCTCATTCGATGCGTTTTCACTCACAATGAAAGAATCTAGAAAAAAAATGCGTCGGTCAGCCTCGTGAACGAAGATATCAAGCGTTAAAGTTCGAAATTTTAGATGTTATGATACCTGTCATTCTAACTAAATGGTCGCGTTCATCAAACTCAACTCGACTCAACTGTGCAGAGTGGATCTGTGAGCGTTCGTTACTATTGGTTAATGATTTAGACAGGTCTAGAAGAATACACCAATAACAACGAGCGCGTACAGATCCGTTCTGCAAAAGTTGAATCTACTGAACGCGACCTATGTTTCGAAAATGAACATGCGTTGTGGTCGCGCGCGCGTATTCTGTAAGCAGATAAAATACTACTCTGTGCAGATTGCAATTTGATCATAATTGTAAAATGCCGTATTTAATAGAGCAACTAAACAAAAATCCTTGGCTTGCTGTCCAAGATATTAGTTGGAGAGGCAAAATTGTGGCCGAAATTTATACGGAAATTGTTCTGGGATCGTAATTTAACTGACCACAAACGAATGATTCTTGTCAATTTTGCATATTTAAATGCAATATCGGAAGACTTTTTACATGACATCTTAGCCTTTACGTTAAAGAAAGCATATACAAGAAATTGAAAATATGAAATTTATTGCCGGTTTAATTATTTAAATCATGAGGTAATATCATTTTATCTTTATTATATTATTGTATTTTATATTATTACATAATATATTATTCAATCCATTAATTAATTAATGGATTGAATAATATATTATGTAGCGTTTGTAACAATTTTCAAAATTTATAGGAATTTGAACGACAACGACGAAGTCTTGTACATATAGCTCCAGCGTTTATTTCCACGAAATGTTGGATTTAAATTTTAATCCATATAAAAAAAAATTAAAAAGGTATACATTTTAAATAACCTAATCTCAGCTTTTAAAAATTTATGCAATATTATATATTTACTGCTTTAAAAATCACTGCTTTAAACCACACCAAAGCACTGCTTTATAAACATAAATTCACTGCTTTAAAAACAAAAATTCACTGCTTTAAAAATACAAGATTACTGCTTTAAAAACAAAAATTCACTACTTAAAAAATTCTTCTGCATTAGCAGTGAATTTGTGTTTTTAAAGCAGTGCTTTTGTGTTTTTAAAGCAGCGAATTTGTATTTTTAGAGCAGTAATCTTGTGTTTTTAAAGCAGTGAATTTGTATTTTTAGAGCAGTAATCTTGTATTTTTAAAGCAGTGAATTTTTGTTTTTAAAGCAGTGCTCTCATTTTTTAATCCAAATTTTGAATTGGAGTACACTAGTGCAAAAACTTATTGCACTATTTCAGAACTAGTTTAGAATTCTTCGAAAAAGAACAGACCTTACGTATGCATAGCGCTGCAGCGTTAGAATGACAGGTATCTTAATCTCTAAAATTTCGAACTTTAACGCTTGATATCTCGGTTCACGAGGCCGACCACCGAATTTTTTTTCCAGATTCTTTCATTGTGAGCGAAAACGCATCTAATGAGCCCAATTTAATCAAAATTGGAGGCGAGGCCCCATATTCTAAGTAATTACCCAATAATATATATACAATAATATAATAATAAAAAGTTATTTGTCACACCAAAAATGACTGTTTTATTACACACTATATCATGTCCGATACAACCCTCCACAAACAAACATGATAAAAATGTAATGCCTATAAAAAGTATTAAAAAAACGGTTGATATTTTTATTTTAGGGAAATGGGTTTTAAGAAGTGTTTTGGTATAAGAATAAAGTTTCGTATGGAAGTTAGTACGTTCAAATTTAGCTATTCAGAAAAAAATTATTTGTGAAAAAGCTTAGGTGTCCTATACTACCCGACCTTCCCCTATATTGAAAAATGTATAGAGAAAAGTCGCCAATTCTGATATAGCTCTTGTAAGACCGGAATCAGACTGCGCATTGAAAATTGAGATTGAAGATTGAAAGATTGAAATGTGATCAATCAAAACAATAGGAGCTAAAATTTTTTTGTCCTCATTGGTCAAATTTCAATCTTTAATCTTTATCTTCAATGCGTAATCTGATTCCGGCCTAAAAGAATATCCTTTTATTTCTCGGAAATTAAACATTGCACTTTATAATACTGCTAAAATCATTATCTGTTTAGATGTTTAGACCATTAAAGAAGTAAAAATTCATAATTTTAATATCGATGTCTCGTTTCTATATAAAATCAGCTAAATACGAATTGTGTAAATGCAAGAATAAAATTCTCACGACTTTCTTTTGTAAAATTGTGTAGTTTAAATAATAATGAATATATTATTGATAATATTACGTCATTTTACATGTTTGAAGTTTTCTACATTCGTTTTATTTATAGTTTCCCTTTTCTTATTTTTCCTATAATTATAGTTTGTATGCGCAAACTTGTCTCACGATTAGTTACGAACACACCTTGTCTATTTGCATCGTGGTGCGGTTATAATATTAATAGAGTGACGATGATCTGGATTTTGATTGTTGAGCATCAATATCGCTTTACTAAGATAGATCCATATAGTATGATACAGTACAATAGATAATGTACGTAAAAGAAATTTTAGCCAATAATAATACTGATCGTGTAAGGTTTTAAAAATACTAAAAATATTGATGCATACTATCAGTATTACTGATTCAATATTATTAATCAGAATTATTGACCGTGTACCTTAATAAGTAAAACGCATACTTCCATTTCCTGTATTTAAGACACATTAAACATTCAAATGCATACAAGAATAAAGTTACAATTTTAGCACACACAGGAGACATTTTCGTATAATTTTCTGACAGTTCCAGTGAATTTCTAGTAATTTTGATGAAGTCAATAATGAATAGTGAATGATAATAGTAAACAGGTCATAACTATAAATTCTTTAGTCCCTCCCCATCCCGAAAATTATTTTTAGTAAATGTGCAGTATAACACTCTCTTCTCCGATTTGCTTGTCATTGTGCAAATTTGTATATTTTCATGCATAGGATATATTCTACTAACGTATATAACAATACCTGTAAAATAACATAATTTAATATTCGCTCGTGGCCCATTTTGCCCAGTTCTTTAAGGCTGTAGTATCTATAGTTAAAAAGATATTTTATACGTGCATGCAATTAATTGTTAACAGTTCAAATTTATATTTATTTTATGTTCTAGTTAATATCCAGTAATCGAGAATGGATTAAAATAGATTAAAATTTTTATGTGTACTTTAAGCCCATTAAATTCAATTGAATAAAAAAAATTTTTTTTGGTCTTATTTTCTTTTTATCTTATTCTTTTTTTTTAGTCTTATTTATTCAGTTCTCATTATTCTATTCCATTGAATCCAATTGAATAAAAAAAAGAACTTTTTTTTTATTCAATTAGATTCCATTTGATTTAACTGGATTTATTTGAATTGAAAAAATGCATCTCTTATTCAAAATTGTGAATTGAGTAATACATATATATATTGCACAGAAAAAAGTTAATATTATTTTTATATTGAAAGGCATAGAAATGTGTTTCATGCAATTTCTATAAATAAATAAAAATGCATTCGAATTAAAAAGAATTTATTTTAAAACGTTTTCGCAAGTGTGTATTTCTGAATATCTGAATCCATTTCAATCTATTCTCATTACTGACAATGAGTAATATAAAAACGATTTTTTAATTTATACGTGTGTGTATTCAAAATATTGTTAAAACATCATTTAATATAGAATAATACAGTATTGTAACAGATATATTTTGAAAGGTATCTAAGCATATATTGACACACGTACTGTGTAGGAAAAGTACCTACTTATAGGTATAAACATTTTTTTTAAATTACTTATAGGTATAGATACAGATATAGTACAGAAATACCTGAAGATTTAGTCATTTTTTAAAATACTTTTTATTTATTTAAAATAAATTGCTTAAACAAATTTTATTTTACGTCAAACTACGTATGCAACACACAAAAATGTTTGGATATTTGTATATGCTTTTTAAAAATCAGTAGTGTTTTAAACATTGTATTGGAAAGTCGATTTCTTCTGGGGATTAAATTAAGTCTAATGTAATGACATGATATATGTGGTAGATCAATGAGATATACAGAGTATCCCGCAATTTTTGACAAAGAGCTCTTGTATACATAAATAGAGCGGATTAAACTGAGTCAAAAAATCCTCTAAGATTTTGCAATTTTTGCAATAGTTAACGAGATATTAATCTATGAAAATAGCCAGATCTACTCGGACTTACCGCCAAATGCAAGCGGGCGGCGAGATAAGACCGCCCAGTGAAACGCGCGTCATTGTCATCAAATGTTAAGCAAGGATGAAATGATGTATGCGAGCGTTGTTAACGTTAAGTGGAACTCATTCATTGGCATTAACGTGCCTAGCGACGAAGACGGAAGAACATGGGCGGTCTTATTTTGCCGCGCACTTTCATTTAGCGATAGACCGGGCGAATTTGGTTATTTTCATAAATTAATATCTCATTAACCATTGCGAAAATTGTAAAATGGTAGAGGACTTTTCGATTCGGTTTGGTCCGTTTTATCTACCAAATGGCGCTTTGTCAACAATTGCGGTACACCTTGTATACATAGACCATTCATTCTATTCGTAGCCGAAAGATGACAATTTAAAGGTCTGTGATTCCGTTGCACCTTTTTCTGTCTTCAAAGAAAGCAGAGACAACATGCGGAATCTCAACGGTTACTGATGATCGACGACGTTCTACAGTAAATCGAGTTATCATAGAGAAATGTCTAACTTTTTAATTTAATGAAATTAAAGTACCGAACTTGACGTGTGCAAAATTCTAGAGTAGGTTATCAATGAAATAAGAGAGAGAAAAAAAAAGTTGAAAATGTAACTTTTAACATATAACCTATAGTGATAGATAAGAGTCGAAGACGTTTCTTCGACTAACTGCACACACAAACATTATCAAAGAGTTCTTTAAAATACGAGATTATAATAGTTAAAAAAAAATACGATTGTACAAAAAAGTAATAGGTCATCGCACATTCTGGGAAGATATTTAATGTTGAAATGGCAATATATCGAATGAAATCTTAATTTCGAATGAAACTACTTTTTATTTCATTACTTTTGCATACTATATATGAAATAAACTTCGTTTATTTCATACTATTTTATTAAAATATACACGTTGTGTTAATATTGGCGTAATTTGGATAAAGTGCCATATATATATATATTTCTATTTTTCTCTTTTACAGAAGTCATTTGTACAAAATATCTACAAGTTGAATGTATATAAGATTTTCTAGAATCTAAAATAATGATAAATATAGAAAGACTCGATAAATTCGAACTATATATGTATATTACGTAGAATCAATATCTAACGAGTTAATGCTGGTTTTTGTGTGCTCTTAATTGGAAACTTTTAATAATAAAATCAGATACAATGATTGAAAATAAACGTTTCGACTTATTATTAAGTCATTTCCAATGTTGAATAACAATATTATCGTAATAAGATCTTTGAAATGATCAATATAATACACGTTTAAGTGTATTCAATATGTAAAATCGATTTCTTTAAAAAACTGTAATCTTTTTTTTTTGCATAATCTTTAGGCTTTAATCGTTAGACTTAAGCGAATTGAACAAAACCGATTCTTTACGCCTAAAAGCATTATAAGTTCTCAGGCCGATATATCGTCACTTATGACTATGGAACATACAAAAACGTAAGCGAATGACCAATCACAGTAGAGACCGTAAAGTCAGTAGCAAATCCAATGTTATTCGTCGTTTACAATAAACGGAGTAAGAAGTAAGAGTAAGAAATTGACTAATCACAGTCGATTATTTTTCTCACATTCAACTGTGATTGATTAATTTTTCGTACATTTACTTCTTATACTCCATGTATTGTAGACGACGCATTACGATTTCCTTACTGCTTAAGTGCTTACGTCTTATTACCTTACGTTTTTGTATGTGCCATGGACTTTACAATTTACGATTTATGGCCTACGGTTTCTTAAAGCAAAATTGTGGACTTAAAGTACCTAGATACTGTACTTAGGTTACAACATTGATATAATACTACATTATGGTTATAACATATTTTTGAATACTTTAAATAAATGTTTAGTTATATATATTGTTACGTTACATAATAACTAGGGATGTACCGGATATCTGGAAAGTATCCGGTATCATTCGCATCCCTAATAATGACAAAATTCAAAAGTTTATTGCTTCAACATTATTACAACATTATTAATTTATTTTATCGATCACTGTACGTATATATAATTTACATCAGAATTGATATCAGAAATAGTCATATTTCAAGAAGGTCACGAAAATCGATTACGAAAAAAAGAAGAATGCAATGTTATCGTAAAGTCTAATAAATACTCTGAGGCAACACTTACTATCTTGTAAGCAGTAAGTTAAAACGTTCAAGTTAAATAAAGAAGATTTCACATGTCGGATTAATGCGATAGTACTAGCTACAGTACATATATGATATAGTTAAAATACGTGAGTTAAAATATATTACTTAAATAAATAATTGCAAAAATTATAAAAGATTAAATATATGTAATAAAAAATAAATAGATCTTTTATAATTACATATTAAGATATGATAAGAACTGATTTCACAAAAGTAACGTCCAAATATTATATCATATCAAATTTATCAAAAAGAGAAAAGAAGAAAAGCATTTGAATAATAAATCGATATTGTATCCAAATAATATGATTGTAGGAGCATGCGTTGTTTCGTATGTAACATGTAACCGGTATGCCAACAAAAAATTGTGATTCTGTTTATCATGTATTATCATTAAACATTGAGAAATATAATGATTGCTCTTGTGCACGTATACATACAGCAGTCTTGACAACATCTGTGACGTAAGTAATACCGCGTTTCACACTGATGATGTCTGTGACTCAATGTACAATCGGCCATGTATATACGTGGGTCGTTTGAAAGGTTTTGAGCCTCAACATAAGATGGCATTACTCGTCAAAACCATTCTGGTACTACAATCATATGTACATACATATTTTGCAAGACACCTGTGAAAATTGTAGCCATTTTGAAGTGAATACGATAGATAGTTAATTAAATAGTTAATTCGAATCGCAATTCGTAAATTTTTGTCATGGCGATCGTCGATATTCCATTTTATCCGATTTTTTCCATTTTTACAAAAACACTGATATCAACTGGCACAAATGACTCTCAAACAACTGAGCGCCCAAAATGGCTACAATTTTCACAGATATTTCCTAAAACATGTACGATTGTAGTACCAGAATGGTTTTGACGAGTAATGCTATCTTCATATTGAGGCTCAAAACTTTTCAAACGACCCTCGTAATTACATCATTTATTGTAAAATAGCACCACAACGTAAACTTTGATAATTATTGCGATTGCGAAAAGATTAAACTTTACTAACGATTTTGATTTTTACATACAATTAAAGTCGATATAATCCTGAGTCACGTACACTTTGAATCACGTGGCGGACTCTTCTAGTTTCTGAGATATATGACACTTTAAAGTATTGAATTTTTATTTCCGCGATTACAGTTTTTCATACTGTGTTATTCGTACTTTTCTTGTATTCAATATAGCAAAACGTTATCCACCTGTATTTTAACAAAATATAATAAAACGAAATAACGTCTTGTTTCCGCGACATATAATATTAAAAACCAATCCCCTTCGGGGCGTTCGACTTTCCACGCGAAGCGAGGTTCACCCCATCTCCTCCCTCTGTCTAGAGGGACAGCGTACACTTTACAACGAAGCGAGGACTATCTCATCTCCCCTGCTGTCTAGGGGTAGACCTCTTGCTTCTCGTGGAGAATGAATGTAATCGGGAATAAAAATTTAATACTCTCTCTCTTTAAAGTATATCTCAGAAACTATTATAGAAGAGTCCGTCACATGATTCGCAAAGTGTGCGTGACTTAGGATTATATTGGTTTCAATTTTATGTAAAAATCAAAGTTATTGGTGAAGTTTAACCTTTTTGCAGTTAATTATACCTAAACTTTAATGAGATAAATATTAGCAGAATACTCGATGATATATTTAATAATAAAATAGTACTCACATCGATGCCTATAAGCGTAGGACGAACGTAAAGACTAGAGGCGGTAGAATGTGGAACCCATTCTTGGTCTATACTAATTAATCTACAAATGCACTTAATTAATTCTTCCCCTCTGAAAGGTGGCAGACCAGCTCTTACTGCTGAATTATTCATTCTTTCCATATTTAACTCTGGTCTAAACAACCTTATTTTGCCATCAACTCCTCTGTAAGCTTTCATACCTTCGAACAACTGAAAAAAGATACATATGTTACTATACTGTCAAGTTAAATCACACAAGGAATTTCCACAATAATTTGTATACATATGTACAAATCTAATAATCTTTGCATATCCTACAGTTTTAAATATATATTATATAGGGTGTCCCGTAAATTTTGGCTAATTACTTTTGTGTAGATAGAGCGGACTAAACTGAGTCGAAAAGTCCTCTACCATTTTACAATTTTCACAATGAGAGAGATTAATGAGATATTAATAATTACTAAACATTGCCGAAAATTGGTTTTCAATAATTTTTCATTCAAATACTATCAACTTTACAGAAAAACTGCAACAGACAAAAATTATTTATTTTCTTCCCATAGAACTCTAAGAATTTTTTCAGAATTTTTTATCAACTTTTTAATACTACATTTTCTTATTTTTGTCACCATGAGAAAATATGGTATTAAAAAATTCTGAAAAAATTTTGAGAAAATTCTTAGAACCTTATAAGAAGAAAAATAAATAATTTTTATCTCTTGCTGTTTTTCTGTAAAATTGATAGTATTTGGGTAAAAATTATTGAAAACCAATATTCAGCGATTTTTCGAAATTAATATCTCGTTAATCTCTCTCATTGTGAAAATTGCAAAATGGTAGAGGACTTTTCGACTCAGTTTAGTCTGCTCTATCTGCATAAAACCGATTGACCAAAACTTACAGGGGAAATTAGATAAAAAAAATGTACATATATGTACACCCTGTATATACATGTACATTTTTTTTATCTAATTTTACAGAGATAGTAAAATATCCTCCAAGATAGCGATTATCGATATTAAATAGTTTTGACAGAAGAATTTCAAGATAATATATTTTTTTTATGGGATATATTTTATATTAAAGAAGACTTCTCAGCCTTACATCATATGAAAGAAAAATAATTCTATCTTAATTATGCTAAATTATTAAAACAAGAGTGCCATTAACATTATAAACACTACTGAGAATGATATGTACATAATTAAATATTAAAAACAATATTTTTTCTAAGTACAATAGCAATTTGTTAAACATAATAATATAATAAAAAAAAAGAGATAAATCAATAAAAATAAATTAATTTTCTGAATACTATCTCACATGTCATCTTCGAAATACAAAATATAAATACCTCCACAGCATAATGGAGTACTTTCGCAGCTGGATGAAGAACTATGTTTTCGAAAGGCATAATTTCTGGTGCTTGCCAACCATTCATGCCTTCGTAATAATGTACTTTGAGCATGTGATCAGTGAAATATTTCCCAAATGAAAGCTTATTAACATCAGGTTTAGGATTTAACTGATTTGGTCCAGCGAGGCGGACAGATAAATCTGCATACTGATAAAAATATACTGAATAAATTACGTTTTCAGTTTCATCTATATTACATTTTATTTAATTATTCTTATCGTAATAAGTGAATACCTTAAAGTAACGTTGCGGTACAGAATTCTTGTCTTTAGTTCTCAAAGAAGAGCTCCACCTAACACTCTGTTGCAACTGATTAATCACATTTCCGAAAAATAAAATCTAGAATAAGAACATATACATTTATTTCTGTCTCTAGTAAAAAAAAAGCTTATTATAGCAATTTAGAAACTCAAAGTCCGCAATTACGAAATTTAAAATTCTTAATAATTTGGGCCATATTATATTCATGTGCGTGCATTTACAAATATTCTATATGAAAAATAAATTTTATTTGTGTGAGTGAGTGAAATAAAGAGAGAGAGAGACTTTATTCTTACTTAGTTTAGTTTAATATCTCCATAAATGGAATTAAAAAAAAAATAAAAAATTAATTAGATGAGCCTTATTCAAATTAGATACCTTTTATATTGTATTTCTCATTCACCAAAGTAATGTTATCATTACAAAAACTTTTAAAACAGTAAAGTAAAAATAATAATTTTATAATTTTATTTTTATCTTTGAATATAGTATTAACTGTAAAAAATCTATGTAAAAAAAAAAAGCATGTTCACTAATGATATATTTCGAAAAATTTGCCTTGTCATTTAATATGTGCCACTAATTTTAATCTTTGTTATTAGAATCGACGAAGCCAGTCAAGAACTTCATCGAATTATAAATGATAAGAACATATGCGTCATGCGATCATTTTAATTTTTTCTGCCGTAAAAATTGAAAAGGTTGAAAATTTCTGCCTTAAAACCATTAAAATGTTCGATATAATAAATTTATCGCCTATTAATGTAATTATTCGTTATATGGAATGTAGATCAGCAAAACTTTAAAACATATGACGTTATATGCTCTTATCACATTTATCAGTTAAAGAAGTACATATCTATAAGAGAAACGTAAGTCTATACATATACATCGACATAAACATCAGCTAGACACTATATATTTATTTGATTGTTCTTTTAATGTTACATACGAAGCATAAATACTTTTAATATTTTTGAAGAATATAAGTTGAAATATTATCTTCTAGACTAAACTTTGCGCTACGGTAACGAGACTATATAGTATTACAGACAATGCTCGCATGCATAACAGAAAATTTAAAAGTTATTTAAATGGATCTTCGATTTCCAAGAATTTTCAGGGTGAAAACAGGTTGAAACACTAACATGCATACAACACATGCAATCATTTAAAACTTTTTTTATTCGAGAAAGAATAAATGCTACTGGATAGTGTTTCAACCTGTTTCAAATAATTACTACGTAAAGTAACCGGAACTATATGCCCTTATTAAGATTTGAGATTTTTTTCTAATTTTTCGCCGAATCCAAAATTGAAAATTAATGGTCATACTTAAAAAATTTCTGAATGTTAATAAAAGTATTTTCAAATATTTATAGGTGTTAAACTTAGTAAATGATTTTATATTAAGACCCCGTAATGTAATAAATACTAAGTAAGAATATTCAAGCTTATAACGGTCGAAGCTAGATCTTTAATGCTTAGACAATTCAATGTGAATTATATATATATATACACACTATATATGCACATGCATATATACCATATTTGTAGTTATTCAAACTGCGCCGAATTGGTTTTCCGGACTTACAAACGCAATTAAACTACTAGAATAATATCGCAAATTAAATTAAATTGATAAGCAAATTTTAATAATAATTTTGATGTTCAATCCAGTATCATATTAGAAGGATGTTAATGTGCTGAAAAACTTGTTAAATTTGGTTTTCATCGTCTTTATTTGCTTGAAAAATGTATTTTACTTCAATAAGAATATAAATTAATACATCAATCAGAATATTTTCTATTGTTTTCTATTATTTTTTCCCATTTTTCTGGCAAAAGCATATGGAACTTATTCGTGTTAGCCAGAAGACAACCAAAACTTAACATTCTTCTAACACAAGAATGTGGTTTAAGAATTAAGCTTTAAGACAAAAAACGCGCTACAAATAACAATAAAATTATAATAAATTACTAGTTAATAATTACTATGGGGTAAATTATTAATTAATTAATAATTAATAATAAAATATTCTATGAGGCGAAGAGTAACGCGTAAAACATAAAAATGTAAAATTCTTGTTTTAACTATTTCTGGTTAAAACTTTTTAACAACGTGTGTTTTTATCAAATAATCGGAAATTCGAAGAATGTCGATTGAAGTCAGAATATCGAAAGAATTTGTTTTGCCCGCTGATAACATACCTACTTATTATTCTAACAAAAATGATATTTTAACGTTTTAACTAATGAAAATGACATTTTAACGTTTTGATTTATTGGAGATATACATATATTAGATACACATAGAGAGTATTATTATTATTATTATCATTATTACTGTTTGACATATATTTAGAGAAAATGTAAGAAAATTGTAGGTCAATGGGTATATAAAATCTATACATTGCATTTAATGTTATTCATTGGAAATCGTATGCGAACGAACAAACATGACTTGATTAAATTGGAAATGAACGATCCGTTGACGCGTTAGCATAAATATTACTCTAATCGTTTTATTCTTTTTAAACTTTGCTATTTCTATTTTCTCTCTTCAAAGTACAAATATTAAAATAATACAAATCTTTGTATTTTATATGAAGATACACACACACATTAGTACATATAGAAACATAATTATGAAATATTATATAAATATTAGTTATTTAATTAGAAATAATATAATAAATATAGTTAATTATACTAATTTCGTATTTAAATAGACTTTGATTAAATTAAAATTATAACTTGGCAAATATGAGATTTGTATTCGATGAGAAATATGTTTAACGTATACATATATATAGCTGTTTTGAACTGTCTCATGTTTACGATATATATTAATATTTTCTGGCAAGATATATCAATATTTAAGGATAAAAGTTTATAAGTTTATTAATTCGATTAAATAATACAATGCATATAATAATACTTCAGATACAAAATAATAGCAATATTATTATACTAGAAATTTAAAATGCCTATTAAAGCTGGATCTTCATTGCTTTAAATAATTCAATCTTGAATTACTAATACACACTATACATATATGTACTTGCATATATACCATATTGTAGTCTTTTCAAACTGCGTGCCGAATTGTTTTTCCGGAGTAATCGCGAATTAAATTGACAAGCAATTCAATAATTTAATGCTATCATCAAGCATTATATTATAAAGATGTTAATATGTTGAAACTATTAATAAATTTATTGCGAAAAATATTACCTCGGCCCGGACTTGAACCCGGCGATCTTTTATATTCCATACGAGCGTCCTTAGCCTCGGTGGTTTAATGGCTTAGGAAAAAAAACTACTCTAGTAATCGCGAATTAAACAAGCAATTCAATAATTTAATGCTATCATCAAGCATCATATTATAAAGATGTTAATATGTTGAAATTTATTGCGAAAAATATTACCTCGTACGAACGGAATATAAGAGATCCAGGTTCAAGTCCCGGTCGAGGTAACATTTTTCGCAATAAATTTATTAACAGTTTCAACATATTAACATCTTTATAATATGATGCTTGGTGATAGCATTAAATTATTGAATTGCTTGTTTAATTCGCGATTACTAGAGTAGTTTTTTTTAATTGCGTTTATAGTCCGGAAAAACAATTCGGCGCGCAGTTTGAAAAGACTACAATATCGTATATATGCAAATACATATATAGTGTATATTCAAGATTGAATTATTTAAATCAATAAAGATCCAGCTTCGACCGTAATAGACATTTTTTATTTCTGGTATTGATTGTGTTTCTCACATATGCGGTCCAAAATAAAGATTTTTAATATTGTTAATATTATTATAATATTGTATTATTTAACCGAATTAATGAGCTTATAGATTTTTCATTCTTAAATATTAACACATTCTCCGACAAAATATTTATATTGTTCAAATACTTTGTATCATAAATTTACTAAATTTACTAAATTGAAGATTTCATTCCTCGAAGAGCATTAAAATTAAAAAAAAAAAAAAGACATTTCTGTACGTAATATCAACATATGCATGTTTAAAATTGATCTTACTGGTAGGTGAGACGTAAGATCTATTTGTATAGGATATTTTGCAAATGCTGTAAATCAATATTACACGTTTTAAAGATCGTAAAACTTTTTTTTTTAGTTTACAATGTTTTTATAATTTTAGGATGTTTTTAAATATTAGGACGTTTAGTATCACATTGAATTATTTGCATCAAATAATTAATTATTGTATTAAGAGATATAGAGCGAAATTCATAGTTAGTTATTTTGAGATGTTAAATAATATCTTAAGATGCTAATGCGGCTGTGTGATTGGCTTATGACATCTGAAGACAGTATCAAATATGAGAATCGACTATGAATACCGGATACACTATATATATTAGGATAATCCTCATGCGCACAAAAGTCACAATAACTTGGATTTTACATGTGAAAAAACTTCTGTTTTCCGAGAGATTTTTTTCGAAATAGCTTTTTTTTATTTATTTAAAGTATTAATAGACCTCACAGTTTTATACATCACATACATGCATATCGTATGTTAATTTTAAATAAAACATGAAGTTTATATGCACGTGAAATATCTGATAGCGTTTTTCATTGATAGCTGCGCACTCAGTGCAACACATTAAAGCCATTGTACACTAATCTAATCTGAATGTAATAGTGAAACATCTCAATTGATAAAATGCTCAGTGTATGTTTTTTCAAATAACACAATAAAAAAGAAATGTATTGAGGATTTCACGGTTTAATTCGTTTCTATATTTTTATTAAACATACATCTTTACGTCGATTTGTCTACAACGGCCTTAAAATGCACTGAATGTGAATGAATTTTAATAAATAATATATATGTATACGCGTGTATAATGGTAAATAATTAACTATAAACTATTATATTAGAAAGTGTGTAAAAAAACTGCCACTATCTTGAAAAATACAAATGGAAGTCGAAGTATCAGCTAATCCATTACGGAACACAACTAAGTTAGTTACAGCACTATACCAATCTTGTAACGAAAAAGATAATTTTTGACATAACTAACATAATACAACTTTTGTAGTATTAAGACATATCTAAAACACCTTAGTATTGTTGTATTAAAATGTATATATGCTCATCTCTCGAACAAAAGTTATACAAACTTCTTTTTAAATAAAACACATAATATTTTCAGCAGAATCCTTTTTCATTTTACAAAATATCTGTTTAATCTTTAGTAGACTACGGCAAAATTATTTGAATATCGACCAAATAACTATCTCGACTTTGCAGACTCTCTTGCAGACTCTGATACGCTCGGTGAAATTTTTGTTTTTTTGATACATTATTAACGGCTCAATCTCAGCAATTTCAATTTTATTCGTCGAATTTTTTCACTATATATTGCGACTGGTGAGCTCTGTTGGGCGGTTGTGCAGGCCAAAATAATTAAAAACTTTTCGGAATGTGATTCTGATTACATTCTGCGAATTTTCATAAAATGTTTGAATAATTGTCACGTGTAATTCAATATTGTATCGCTGCATGTGATACATCACACTAAATTGTGATCTACATCTCAAGATGACACGTGTCAACGTTAGGTCGAGTTCATAAATATTTTGATGTTTGTATGTTTTGCACATAAAAGTAATCGATCTTTTATTTACTTATACAAGTATTTATAAAATAAGTTAAAAATATAATATTCCAGCAGTTTTTATACACGCTTTTGTGGTTCCTTTTGCGCAACAATTTTTGCTGCTTGGAATCGTTAGCTGACTTTTCACATGACGTAATACGTTAAAATGTTTCAATATATTATATAAATATCATATTCAATTTTATGATAAACGGTCGTCTTGTTTTTACGCGTGATATTGACATTTCGCGATATAAAATTTAGCCATGGTTATTATATTTTAAACCAATGAAATATACTTGCTTATCTTTTCAATATTTAACTACCGTATCTACATTGCAATTAGTTACTTCAGATGCAAAAATTTTTAACCGATCATACGACGCAAATAATTATCTGTTAAGTTTGACATTTCAAGTTCGTCTTTTGATTTGTATATTGCGAACAAAATACGTGTTCTGTACTTTTTGTATTATATCTAACAAATATCTAACAAATCTTAAGGGAGAAAATTGTTTATAATGTCTGAAAAAATTTATATAAAAAACATTCAAACGTCAAAGAATAAATGTAACAAATTTCAATTATATGGTTGTTACATTATATATAGGTAATACAAAAGAATAATTCCTAAAAAAAATGGTTACGTAAAGTTGTACTAAAAGCAAGAATATCCCCTTAAAAAAATAAATAAATTAATATTATATATCTGAATGAAAAAAAAACAATTATATTAATATTTTTATCGTGAAACTTATATTTAAATTTCTCCTTAAAAACATATTTTAAATATTTATTTTAATTTGGTTTGTATTTAACATTTAAATGCACGCAATTATCCATAGTTCGGTTTTTTCACGTTCAAAATATATGCCCATCAACGCGGTTATAGTGAATTCCTGTTTTATCCGGTTGATAAAGTACATTTATCAATTGATTTCGGACAAAAACATACTGAAGAACAGCACAAGGATAAAATTGATGGAAGAAGATAAAAGGCACCACTTCTGTTTCATCTTCGAGAATTATCAACTTTCTCATGATAATCGAGATAATGCATAAAAAATTGTTGACTGGATTTTCAATATCCCGAACAATTTTGATGATGGTAGTGTGGCTTGACTGAGGGACGAATACGCGATTGTAAAAGTAAGTTACTACTTACCTTGCGTCGTAGGTAAACCATATTGAACATCTACTTGATGAAGAGACAGAAAAGAAGAAAGATCTCAATAAAGAACACACGATTGTAGCAGTTTGTTCACGCCGCTTCGAGTATCCGCGCAGTTCATTCTACGTGAATACTGATCGCTCCGTTCTTGTACTTCTTTTCACTCTTTCCTTTTCCCGCAGGATTGTCGAATGTCATTCAATTTCGAGTTGAAGAAACAAAGTAAACATTAAATGGACAATAATGTCGTTCACGTCAAGTATTATAGTTCTTTTCTTCTTTTGATTTCCCCTTGATTGGTTTTCCGACTCAAGTTTAGAAAAAGTATTATAGTTGATTGCAATGTATATCTCATCCACAGACAATAAGAAATGTAGAAAGAGTCAAAGATTGAAAAAGCAGAGAGCCGTTTTCAGTGTTTTAAATTAAATGGCCTACTAACTCGAACAATGACGGAGGCCGAACAGTTGTTGAGTATCCACGAATGGGAAAACGAAGCGTATTTATTTAGGTGAAACGTTCGTTCGTTCGTTCGTTCGTTCGTTCGTTCGTTCGTTCGTTCGTTCATTCGCTCGCTTGCTCGCTCGTTCGTTCACTAATTACTGATTCGGTCGCCCAATCACGAATACAGCATGCTCGAATTAAGCGTCAGTTGATATTTTATTTATCAGCAAAGAATAAGGGAGAGAGAGAGAGAAAATGACAAACACATGGAGGGAGGGGGAGAGAGAGAGAGACGACTTCTACGAACCAGCGTCCCTCCTTTTCTTCCCAATCGAACCGCTTGTCAAACGATAATATATAATGACGAGAGAAGGAGACGGGAAGGAGTAAACGTAGATAATTTTATGCGTATAAGAAGGAGATGTCAAAATAACGCCGGCATCGCATGATCGTTCGAGAAAGGGGAGGAAAAATTGCGTCAAGGCGCACATGCTCGCTCGCGCGAATAAGGCGTTAAAAATATGTTGATAATCGCACACGTTCCCTCCGCGTCTGATAAGTATAGACAGAGAAGCAGCACGCGCATTGTTATTTACGATGTATACGCTCATTCGATTCTCAAAAGTATACAACCGTCATAAATATTAATTGGAGGCGTGTCTCTCTACGTACGAACCGAAAGACGTAATGTTTGATTTTTACTGCGACTCGTGGGAGATTTACAAGAAAAATGATATTATAACTTCCTGATGAGGACCGGCAAATTACAAAAGCATTATATATCGAAATTTTGGATGTAAAGTAAAGTTATATAAAAGACATTATATATAGCATCAATTTACATCGTAATAAATGTCAATTGTATATGAATACAAATTAAGCAATGAAAGAACTTGTCCTTTTATGAAATAGGAAAAAAAATTGCGACTTAAAAATTGTTACATTTAGACGGACCCCATAGCTTAAATAAAACGTTATCTAGTTATGTCACAACAATCATAGTGACGTACGTGCGAATGCCGCTTTATCATAAATGTGATGTCACAGCAATGTCATGGTGATATATGTGCGAATGTCTGCTTTGTAACATATGATACTTTGTTATGACAATCTCACATTGCAATGACATCATATTTTCTTCCTGACTATATATTTGTGACTCTCTATTGTGTCGTGAATATGAATATCCCTTTGCTATGGGGCAAAGGCTCCGACAGGCTCAAAACTAATTTTCCGTCCCCCTCCCCCTCTTCTCCTATGCTACAAACAGGAAATTTCGATATCGATGATTTGTATGAGAGATACTAAAGTACTGTAAAGAATAACAATCCAATAAAATTCACTTCAATCGTTAAAAGCCGGTATATATCAGTCTCCGCGCGGTCTAAGGTTAAGCAATCTACATTTAGTGACGTACTTATTTGTGGTACGCCGATTTGCGAATCCTTCCTTTCGCAACGCAACAACATCGTTTATATGTATAAATAACGCAATAGCGCATCGATTCAAGTGCTATTATGTTTCTATTTAAATGCGTTTATAATACCGCACGAATACTTTAACTTTAAACGCAGAACAAAGAATTCGATGAGTAATAAAAAATATAATTTTTTAAAAAGTAAGAAAAATGGTTCACTTAAATGGAACGTTTATTTCTTTAATTGATTCTTCAACAAGAGACACATTTTTTTAGCAAGAACACAGTGTAATAAAACACAATGAATCATATTACATCCTTGTTGTTTACCAAGAGGAAAACGTTCTATCTCACATCAATAATATGTACTGTGTAAGACTATGACGTATGTCGTATATCCTCTGGCAAAAAAAGGACTGCACATTTCTTACGGATTTTGATTCTCGGATAAATCTCATATTTTAGGAAATTGTAGTTTCGCAGTCCTGATTAAAACGGGGGGAGCACACTCTTGCATAAGTCCGGATCTACAATAGGTGTTTTATGCCTTATGCCGTAAGAAACTGACCAATTACAGTCGAATCCGAGAAGAATAAGCGACTGTGATTCGCCCATTTCTTATGGCTTAAGATTTAAAACCCTACGAAGTACTATTATATTTTCTGCACGATATATCTGTTTCTATTAGTACTTTACGATTGGTTGAAATTTGTTCCGCTGCCGCATGAACTTCAGGCTCAATGCAGCGTGAGTCCAGCATAAGGGCCGGTTCACATGCACGGATTACCAGATTTACCTCACAGGTAAAATTTACCAAAAGATGGAACAACCGGCCCTAAAGCCTTGTGTTCACGATGCTAGAAATCGGTCCGAGATCTTAGATGAAGAAAAAATTGACCAATCGCAATGGTCATGTGATCAAATTATTCAAATGTGATTGGGTGGCACCCAGTTGAACACGACTCTATTGGACACGAGCTCCGTCACAGCGCTTGAGACTACAAAGCTCCTATAAGCACCGGTCGCTGTGATTGATGGTGTCCAATCGAGCCGTGATCAATCGGGATCACCCCAATGTGATTTGTTAATTTTTTCTCTGACCGATTTCTAGTATCGTGGACATCGATATTCAGAGTCGGGTCGAATCAGTAAATCGAATACGCTATTAAGGCCCGTCTACAATACACAGTGTAGAATCTTGAATTTTATATGTTTTCTTTGATGTAATTGAGGGCGAATAAAGCTTTATTACACTTAATGAGAATGTGGCCAATTAGTTTAAGGATATAAGTTTTCCTTTATTATTGGATGTACAAATCGTAGATGACGGCACGAACACGTCCGAGTGACACGACGGCTACGCTTCGAACTGTCAACAACTCGTTGCTAGAGACTCGTAGTCAAGGCAAATTAACATGGCAGTATTGCCGCAACGTGAATCTAATCACTTTTACAGTTTACAATAGTATCCAAAGTTTCAGTATAAAGTATGCTGACGTTAGTTTGTAAGTTAAGAATTCTAAAGCGATATCTACAATGAGATTTCAAGGCGTAAACTTATGCTTTAAGCCTTAAGAAATTAATAAATTATTGTCAATTATTCTCCTCAAATTCGTTAGGTCTTAAGTGAGTCAGTTATTTTGTTAAAGTTTTTGGTTTGAGGTTTTAAAGCTCAAATTTGACGCCTTGAGATTCATTGTAGATACTGATTTATTGTTTTATGTTCAAACAAGTTTATATAATAAACATAATTTTATTACTTTTGTACTCAGTATTCTTTAATTAACATTAAAATAAACTGTTAAAATAAACAAAAAATTAAAATAAAAAGTTTGTACTTGTTCGTGTTAATTACTCTTTGTTATATTTTCTATGTGTTCCTACCCTTTGCTTATTTGTACATTATATTCTTTTTTCTTTTCAATATTTTTAGGATTAAATAATATTTTTTAATATTATGTCAATTTATCACAATTTTATATCATGATAAAAACATAATATTGAACAATGTTAATCTATTCAAGAAATACTAGAAAGAAAATAGCAGAAAACACATGTATGTACAAACATACATATGTATATATATGCATGTGTAGTACCACGTAGTACGTCGGCCAGGCCACTAGGAGCGTGGCGATTATTTCTTGTCGCTATTGTTTAACACGGTACTTGCTATTCTCTTAGTGTATGTTCTGTGGCGAGAGGGCTCCCGACCAGTGCTGCAGTGTGATTAAACGTAGAGATTTCTCCCTAACGTAGGGAATTTTTACCTCAAAAATGGCGTAAGGAATTTTAAATTAAAAAAGACCAAAATGTAAGGATTTTTAAGAGAATCCTAAAGCAAAGCTCGAACTCCGACGAAATCACTAGATGTCGCGCCGCGCGCCGCACATCGACATGTCTTTTTATATTACCACGGCAATATCTAACGCAGCCTATGATACACGCAGTCACACATACGTGTCAATTTTCGTACAACAAATTCGTCGCGATAAAGCGTCTAAATCTAATTCTAAGAACTCGACGTTGTATGTTCGTG